>NC_073692.1:381210125-381362507 GCF_029784155.1 Uranotaenia lowii | reverse complement strand
GTCAAAATTGTCAAAATTGTCAAAATTGTCAAAATTGTCAAAATTGTCAAAATTGTCAAAATTGTCAAAATTGTCAAAATTGTCAAAATTGTCAAAATTGTCAAAATTGTCAAAATTGTCAAAATTGTCAAAATTGTCAAAATTGTCAAAATTGTCAAAATTGTCAAAATTGTCAAAATTGTCAAAATTGTCAAAATTGTCAAAATTGTCAAAATTGTCAAAATTGTCAAAATTGTCAAAATTGTCAAAATTGTCAAAATTGTCAAAATTGTCAAAATTGTCAAAATTGTCAAAATTGTCAAAATTGTCAAAATTGTCAAAATTGTCAAAATTGTCAAAATTGTCAAAATTGTCAAAATTGTCAAAATTGTCAAAATTGTCAAAATTGTCAAAATTGTCAAAATTGTCAAAATTGTCAAAATTGTCAAAATTGTCAAAATTGTCAAAATTGTCAAAATTGTCAAAATTGTCAAAATTGTCAAAATTGTCAAAATTGTCAAAATTGTCAAAATTGTCAAAATTGTCAAAATTGTCAAAATTGTCAAAATTGTCAAAATTGTCAAAATTGTCAAAATTGTCAAAATTGTCAAAATTGTCAAAATTGTCAAAATTGTCAAAATTGTCAAAATTGTCAAAATTGTCAAAATTGTCAAAATTGTCAAAATTGTCAAAATTGTCAAAATTGTCAAAATTGTCAAAATTGTCAAAATTGTCAAAATTGTCAAAATTGTCAAAATTGTCAAAATTGTCAAAATTGTCAAAATTGTCAAAATTGTCAAAATTGTCAAAATTGTCAAAATTGTCAAAATTGTCAAAATTGTCAAAATTGTCAAAATTGTCAAAATTGTCAAAATTGTCAAAATTGTCAAAATTGTCAAAATTGTCAAAATTGTCAAAATTGTCAAAATTGTCAAAATTGTCAAAATTGTCAAAATTGTCAAAATTGTCAAAATTGTCAAAATTGTCAAAATTGTCAAAATTGTCAATTGTCAATTGTCAAAATTATCAAAATTGTCAAAATTGTCAAAATTGTCAAAATTGTCAAAATTGTCAAAATTGTCAAAATTGTCAAAATTGTCAAAATTGTCAAAATTGTCAAAATTGTCAAAATTGTCAAAATTGTCTAAATTGTCAAAGTTGTCAACATTCTTGAAAATTTTTGTGCTGATAATTTTTGAAAAAATCGCAAGAGTTCCTGACAAACTGTCTGTGCATTCCCATTTAAAATTTTATCTTTATATTCCGGGAGTAAAAAAAAAGAAAACATTCCGAAGTTGAACCCCATTTCAGCAGCCGACTGAAAAACTTTGATCCAAAACTGGAAGCAGAAAACAAAATATGCCACAAACCAACAGTGCAATTAAATGACCGTACTAATTTGCATATAGGTTGGCGAAAATGCAGCTAGGCGAAAATCCCAGTCAAACTGGAAAAATAGGATGATTCCAGCGTCTGTTTTTTTTTCTTCAGTGGATTCCAAGTCGCGCATCATGAAGAAGTAAAAGGGCATGGAGAATTCTCGGTGGGTGGTCCACATCGGCTAAAATGGGAAAACTATTCTCCAACAAACCCTAGAAAGCCGTAAGCATTTGCTGTACACGTTTTTCACAGAGGGTACTAGCCTCTATTGCTCTATCTACTCCATACACATAGTATACCTTGAGGGGCTGGGAATTGTATGAAGAGTTTGGTCTCTCTGCGGTGTTTTCTAGGGTTGGAGCAAGTTGTTTCGTTATGTCGTCGCACTATGTGGTACACTGTCATCAACACGACTTTTACCCTTTTTTGGGAAAGACTCTAGGATACCCATTGATTTTCTGATTAATTTTTTTTAAAGAAATAAAACCTTGAAGAAGAATTTTGCGGAAAATGAAACGTTAAGGAGACAAAATTTCCAACCAGAAAAAGTATTTTTTTCATAAAACTTTACTAACATTCACACAGTGTTCCCTACTTTTCTCGAACCTCAACAGAACAACCCGCAGTGCATCCAATAAAATGTTTGTCGTTTTGCATTTCGAGGCTTTGGGGGGTTGGGCGATTTTTTTTTTTCGAATCTCATTTGCTAGCCCGGAGTCTGTTTGCTCGTTTACATGCATGTTCATCTCGATGCACGAACGCCCGGAAAGGTTTGCATTATCTGCAGTCAGGTCTCGGAAGTCTCGAAGTTGTACCGGGTACAACTGGCAGAAAAGTCGTGGGAAAATTGGGATTTGTCGGGAGCTGGGTGTAAGCGAAAAAATAGGGAGAAAAAGCATATAATAATGATAATAAAAGCTTGGATCTTTTTTTTTTGGATTCAGCAGACGACATGCGACAACGACGACGATGACGTTGCTGCTGTCTGGAGCGGATGATTATATTTGTTTTTAGGACTGAAATTAATTTTTATTAGTGTCTAAACTGTGCCTTGATATTTTTATTAGTGGATGTTGAAATTCAAGGGTTGTTTTAATTGTTTTTTGTTGTTGTTATGAGATGTAAAAAATATGATAACAGTTTAATGACACCGAAAAATGCTTCTTACTGGTGAAGGTGATAGAAACAACAACACATTACAACTTTTATTTATTTCTATGAGCTTCACCAAGCATACGATTCAGTTCACCATTACCCATCAATCCTCATGCAGATACAGAAAATGTTAGATGGATAAGTTTTGAATAATTTGAATAAAAAAATATTTTAATTTTGTTTTTGAATATACTTATCGTGGCAACCATCTGACAAACTTTGTATGGAATGAAATGATAAAACAAAACAAATTAAGGGACTGTAGGAAAAAACTAAAAATACAACAACAAAAATTACACTTCATGCACTGAAATCTATATGAAAATAGATTTGAAATACTACATCAAGTAAAGCTGAGCTATTTTATGCTTTGACAGTCTACGAAACATTAGAACAACATCGAATAGTGGTGCAGAGCTGAAATTTTAACTTCCGAAATTATATATTCTAACTGAAATGCCGTGGTTTAAAGAATCAAAATAAGCGAAAATTGAAGACTGTGTTAAAAGTTCTATGCTGTGGAAAAAAACAATCCCAAAACAAGACTAAAAAACCAGGCTTTAAACGGCATTTTTTGTTCCTGTAGAAGTTCCAATATCGATCGAAACAGTGTAAATGTAAATACACCGTTTTTGCCAAAAACAAGATTGAAAACCGAAAAAACTCTCAAAAAAAACATATTTCTGGTAAAATTTTCTATCAATAAAATGATAGATTTTTTTTAAATAATAAATTACGCTTTGATTTGAACGAAAAAACGAGAGACACAAATAGCGCTATCTGGCGACAGAAATGGCAGTTTTGATCAGAGATGCAAGGTGTCCCGATTTTTCGAATTTTGTCCTAATTTTCATGAACCGTTTTGAAAAACTCTCAAGTTATCCTGATTTTTAAAAAATGGTCTATGATATGTCCTGAATCGTCTTGATATTCAAGAAAAAAATCTTTATAAGGAATTTGTAATCAAGTTATGAGAACATCGAACAAATCTGCAATAAAATAGTTGAACCCATTTAAGCGATGGTAACCTTTGGTTCAGATGCTATTTAAATGGTGTTTTTCGATATGAACTCCAGCCAAGAATTACCCTTTTGGTTGCATATATTAAGGCGTCATCATCACTTGTTATGCTTTGTATATACAATCCAATGTTGTCATGAAAAATAAATCAAATCCTGATTTTTTGATAATACCACCTGGCACCTCTGTTGAACGATTGGAAAAAGTGTTGATCGGGGATGCCGTCCGGATAAATTTTCTTCACATTTTTTCATCAGCATAGTTCATTTGATATAAGACACAAACAATAGTAATCGATGGATGTATGTTTCAATTAATTTGGCGATTGTAGGAATCGCTTTTATTTAATTTTATGGTTCAATAATAGTGGAAGGAATTCGCTTATTTATGTTCGTTGGCTTTTTTTTCCATTTAGTTGCAGAGATAGAACAATTGTCTTATATATAAAAATTGAGGCATTTTCTTGGTAACACCATCACGTATGAATGGACGGAATGAAGTGAAATTTGATATCCGAGTGTTTTTTGGCTCAGAAATTATAATTATATTATTATAATTTTTTAGAGACCTTTTAACCACCCGGGTTAATCGGATGACTGGCTCAGAGATGGTTTGTATAAAAGGAAGGGAGGCCTAAATACGGTGCAGAACTGTCCGGAGCTCCAAAGCTCGGAACTCGCTTGTTCGACGACCGATTGACTAGCTGGCTGCACGCTTGGAGAAAATGACCCGGTGTCGATTTAATCCTTCCTTCCTATCCCAAATAAAATAACAATAACACAATAACTTATTAAATTGTTCCTTTTTATTAAGTTTAAAGAAATTGTAATGCGCATAGAAAGACGTCGTAGCACATAAATTATTTGTTTTTTTTAGAGAAATATGCTGATTGGCTGTGAGAAACACTTATTACAATGTGAAGTGCCGATTGAATTAAAAACTTTAGTTATTTTTTGGTCTAGAACACTCGACTACTTGGCTTCTTCATATTCCTGTAGATGAACTTAAGCAGGTATGAAGGACTTCCGCTACAATGCGCAGCCGATGCTAACATATCTCAAATCAACTTTTCTTCAATCTCCGTTTAACGAAATCATCTTAATATTGCGATGAAAAAAGGTCTCTGTATGTTCACCAACTTAGCTTGCGACTGCCAATCAAAAATTAACGAGAAACCTCGTAGTATAACATTGTGTATCTATATAATCGGGAAAACTAAAAATTACTGTATAATTTGCAATTCAAAATGCTGAAAAATCAGCAATGCAGATTGCTGGAAATCAGCTATTTATTTCAACACAACCGGCTGTTTTTAGTATCAAATTTATATTTTAATTCAAAATTAAATTTTGATTTTGCTGTGCATATAATTAGCATTAAAAACAATAATTTCATCCCTTTTTTAAATAAAAGGATATATTTATATGCAGAAACACGATATTTTTTTCAATATTCTATAACACCGGCTCATGGGCTGACAGCTTTGTGCCAAAGTGTTGATCATCCGCCTCCTGTAAAAATAGTTTTGATTAGAATATTTTGGAGAAAATCTTTCTGTCCAAGAAAACCTCACTCTTGATTGTTCATCTGGTTGCTAGAATAAAGAGGAAAATAAAATAATTATGTTAATTTAACCAAAATTCGTGAAATAGAGTCTCACCTTGCTTCAGCTTACGAAACAAAAACAAACTCCAAATTGACAACTCGATTGCTGATTTTCCAGCTAACTAGATCAATTGCTGGAAAGTCCAGCAATTTGAAACCGATTGCTGATTTTTCAGCAAAAATGACAAGAACACAACCGAATGCTGAAAAATCCAGCAATTCGAATACAGATTTCTGGTTTCCAGCAAAAATATGGATTGCTGATCGTTTCCAGCTTTTTTTTTGCTGAACGTTTCCAGCATTTTTGTTTGCTGGAAATCGAGCATGCTTTTACTCGTCACAGACATTATCCCAAGCACAAGACATATTATTACGTTCAATTATGTTTTCCTTTCATTGTGCATTTCGGTCCAAATTTATCTTTCCACATAATGTTAAGAAAAAGCGCAGCACTTATGCAGAGATGTCGTTTTTTTGCAATGTATGAAGTATTTATTAAAGACTTTCTTCTCTGGAACTCATTTTTTCCTCAAATCGGTGAGATGTTTAGCTATCCTATCGATGTGCTTTTAATTATTTTCAAGCTGTATTGACAATTCGAAAATAAAAAAAAAATAATCCTAGTAGTCACTCGACTTTCATCCCTGTTACTTTCGTCTCATACTTGCCTCGAAACTCGTTTGATAATTAATTTTAAAAAAACTAAAGCTAGAACCAAGGTAGTCTATTCATCTTCATACTTTTCATTATACTTGAACATTTTCATTTTTTGTAACTTAAAACTTGAAACAATTTCTTCAAGTTGTTCTCTAGACTCGTCCTTCCAACATAATTTCGAGTTTCAAGAGGAAATCCATTCACTTAAAATTCAATAAAAAACATAGTAGATGGTCTCTCGAAACGCTTAATAGTTTATTCATATCTCAGGGTGTTCTTTCATCCCGCTTGATTTTCAATTTTATTCTATTTATTTTTTTTAAAGGAAAAGCTGGCTTTTCGAAAAAAATTCTCGATCCTAAGCAATTCTGTTAACTCGCTTCTAATGCCGCCGACCGTGACCTAGAGGATAGCGTTCAAATCTTCTAAGCCAGAGGTCATGAGATCGAGTCTCGGTCACGGCATACATAGTACTCTTTCTGTGGGTTGGTGGTGTTAGTATTAGTAAGATGCTAGCCATTATATCCTTGTAAGATGTACGCTTTATCCTTAAGTAGAATTTAGATCTCTTCAAAGAAACATGAAGTTTCACTGAGATCCTATATGTGTGTGTTCGTAATTTTTATCAATTACCTTGAACTGTATGGTTCATACTTATAACAAGTTTCAAACTGTCCTCTCCAAGACTTTTCTTAATATTAAGCTGTTTTTCCTACTCGTTGAATCTCATCTCAAGCTGTTCTTTCGACCCGCCTGATTTTCTATTAGATGAAATATATAAGATGACCTCTCGATTTTTTTTTTCAAATTTCAAGCTATACTCTCCACCCGCTTGATATTCAATTTAACGAGATATTCAAGCTTGTCGCACTTTTTCCTAAATTTAAAATTCTCTTCTAGACTTGCTTTAAATTTCTATCGATATGATCAGGCTGTCCTCTCAACTTTAAGTTTCAAGCTGTCCTTTCTACTCGCTTGAATTTTCAATCGATATGATCAGGCTGTCCTCCCAACTCGCTTGAAATGTTTACCGATGTGATCAGGCTGTCCTCCCAACTCTTCAATTTCAAGCTGGTCTCTTAACTCGCTTGAAATGTCTATCGATTTGATCAGGCTCTCAGCTCGCCTTTCGAATTCAAGCTGTCCTCTCAACGCGCTTGAAATTTCTATCGATTTGATGAGGCTGTCCTCTCAACTCATTTTTCAATTCTAAGCTGTCCCTTCAGTTTGCTTAAAATTTCTATAGATGTGATCAGGCCGTCCTCCCAACTCGTCTTTCAATTCCAAGCTGTCCCCTCAGCTTGCTTGAAATTTCTATAGATGTGATCAGGCTGTCTTCTCAACTTGCCTTTCAATTTTAAGCTGTTCTCTCAACTCGCTTAAAATTTCTATAGATGTGATCAGGCTCTCAACTCGCCTTTCAAATTCAAGCTGTCCTCTCAACGAACTTGAAATTTCAATCGAAAGGATCAGGCTGTCCTCAGAACTGATCTTTCAACTCCAAGCTGTCCTCTCAACTCGCTTGAAATTTCTATCGATGTGATCAGGTTCTTAACTCGCCTTTCAAATTCAAGCTGTCCTCTCAACGCGCTTGAAATTTCAATCGATACGATCAGGCTGTCCTCTCAACTCGCCTTTCCATTTTAAGCTGTTCTCTCAACTCGCTTAAAATTTCTATAGATGTGATCAGGCTCTCAACTCACCTTTCAAATTCAAGCTGTCCTCTCAATGCGCTTGAAATTTCTATCGATTTGATAAGGTTGTCCTCTCAACTCATATTTCAATTCCAAGCTGTCCTCTCAACTTGCTTGAAATTTCTATCGATGTGATCAGGCTGTCCTCTCAACTCGCCTTACAACTTCAAGCTGTCCTTTCAACCCGCTTGAAAATGTGAACATTGTCAAGCTGTCCTTACGACTTGCAAAATATTCCAGAGTATTTATTTAACTCATTTTACCACTTTTTTTTCGTACTGAGTGATTAATAAACTGTTTGATTTTCAAGCAAGTTTAATGAAATTTTGTGAACGTGAATTAATGCCTTTGTTTACCTTTTTTTGTGGTTCAATTATATTTGTAATTTCTCGTTTTTCAAGGTTAAAGAGCAATTACCTGTGACGGACGCCAAATGTGCAGACCTGTCCGGAGCTTCAAAGCTCTGAAGCAGCACCAGAGACCCTCGGATCACAAACTACCCGGGGGGAACGACACCAACTGACTTACTGGCTGCACGCTTAGGGAGAATGGCCCGGTGTCGGTTTAATCCATTCACACACACACAAAATCAACTTGAAGTGGGACTAAACTCGAAAAACTTTCTTACGATTTTCATGAAAATTGATTCACGAGCACGAAGAAGTTAAGACGTGAAGATGAAGTTCAACATTTTCTAACGATTTATTAAATAAAAGGTAAAACGAAGTTTACCGGGTCAGTTTTAGCTATATTAATTTCAATCCAATCCCAACATTCGCACCAGCCTTTTAAGTTATTCGAAAGCCTTGTTTCTGAAGTTTATCACATCCACATTCAAGATATGTTTCCATAATAAATAAACGGAAATTAACAAGACGTTCGTTGCGCTTGACATTACTTGAAAACTCACTTACTTGAAAACCTCCTTAAAAATATGATGCAAATTTGTCTCTTTAATGTAGAATAGTTCGCTTTTTGTTGTTTCCTTCGAGATCCATTTGAAAGCATTGCCTGAACATTAAACAGAAATTTTTGCATTGTACCTCCATATTGGATACAAGCTGTTTATAATCTTCTTCAATATATGATTGAGCTATGATAAACGGTCTGACAAACTTCATATTTTGTTGATGATAAGGCTGTTTGTTTTGAAATTTCTAGAGTCTAACAAGAAAAATATTGCACAAGATAAAAAACAACAGCATATTACTTGTTACAGTAAAATAAATCAGTGCAAGTTTTTTTTAAATTTTATTTCTTACCAATTAGGGAATGGTTTTTCATCAGTATTCTTGAAAATATATTTCTAACCAACACATACCTTTTAAATTTTAATATATTATGGACCACAATAGGCTTTCTCAGTTTAACAAACTTGAGTTCAGCTAAAATAACTCATGGGGATTTTTTTTTATTATCTGACAATTTGCGCCGGGGGTCTTCAGATTTTCCCCAAAATTGAAAATTTGGTTCATTTTTGCGACTTAAAAACACATGTATTTTTTCAGGTTTCTAACATTTTTATTTTTTGAGTTAGCTTCGGTTAGATTTTTTTGTAAATAAAAAATAACCATTTTTCAAAGCTACATAACTCTGTTGTTTCTCAACGGAAATTATAAAATAGCACATCAAAATGCATTGAAATTTTATCAGCTTACCAAATAGAATAGTTGAAAAAAATTAAATAATGACCTTCAACATGAAAAGTTGTAAATAAACTTTAAATGGCGTCTAAAAGTACCGTCTGCACCACCGAATATTTTGCAAAAAATACCATTGTATAGCTCGATTCATGATGCAACTTTCATCTGAAGACACCAAAGTGGGCCATCAACACCTTGAAGAGTTATGAAAGAAATAATGACAATAAATCTCTTTTTTTGCATCGAAAACAAACAATGGTCGAACAACTGCACTCACATATGGAGATAGCAAGCACTTCTAACAACATGGAAACAAAAGAACTTACCAAAGCAGGTAAAAAACACTACTTTTTCGTGCTTTGTAGAGTGTTTGCAGCAAAACTGACTTTGAATTTTAACCAAAATTCTGAGTATCGTATTGTTTAAGTGATAAAACTTATAATGGGAATGTTGCTTTTACAACCTGGTCATATACTATATAACTTATTGATTTTTCGATCAAAGATCATTGTGAAGCATAATCAATGCCAATAGTAGAAGGTTCAGTTCTTGTGTTTGGGATCACAAAAATGTGATTCAAAAAAGCACTGGACACCAAAATCCTTTCCCATTGATCAAAAAAGTATGAGAAAGTGGCACAAATGTTGTAGAAATAATCAAAGAGCTCAGTATGGCCAGCCCAGGCTGTAAAATGATGAAAATATGATACTTAAACCGCATTCGTTTTCTACATTCGCCCAGTTTTGAGGTTTACCATACTAGAACGAACATAATTCGTCGTCAGTGTTTTGATACCTCGATCGCTCACACACGAATCTTCAGTGTTCCGCCGTCCATTTTAAATGAAATCTGGGGAATTACGGATGTAAAACGTAGCGCATAAACTTCTAAAAAGGATAGTAAAATGTGCATAACTTGTTGTGACCTGGTGCAAAACTGGGTATAAACGAATACGTTATTAGATTTTTGGATATAACATGAAGTCAGTTAAGCTGCAACAATCTACCGCCCCTTCTTTCATAACAGTCCCATATACAAAAATAAGCAAGCGAAACAATCAGCTTCTTCTGTTTTGGAATATATTTTTAAATTGTGACCACCACTTTCAGCATAAACGAAAATCGTTTCTAGGTTGTCATAATAAATCGTTAGGCCTGAAATTTTCGAAATTGGGTTATTGGTAAGGTCGAGAGCACCATTTTTATTCATTATGGGACTGTTAATCGACTATATTTGAAACCTTTTACGAATCTACTAGCATAACAGTCCCATACAAAATATATGTTTCTCACCAAGCTACTTTCTAAGACTTAAATTTGATCATTTTTGAACTTCTAAATGCAATTTTCAGAAAAAGAAACATACTTTTGCAAAAAAAAATATCATGAATTCCACATTGTAAGTTGAATCTTTTTACGATTTTTGATTGCATCCGATAGTTTTTCGCTCAGGAAGTCATTCCTAAGAAAGTCAGACCTGCCTTCGAAAACTAGTGTGCATCATTCGACATCAAGTGAGTTAAAAAAAATGTTTAAATGATTCAAAGCAATAAACCAAAGACTATTTCGCCGAAAGAAACATTGAAAAGTAACCAAATCCGTGGTATTTCACATATGGGACTGTTATTCAGGTATATTTCATATAGGACAGCCACGAATTGATATTTTTTTTCGAAATTTCTAGAACAAAACCCCTTTTTTCAGTCTTTTATGTTGAAGCCGTATGTTGACCTAAAATGACGAAAATTCATATGGGACTGTTATGCGAGTAAGGGCAGTCTGAAAAGGACGATAAAGTAGTGTTTTTTACCTGCTTTGGTAAGTTCTTTTGTTTCCATGTTGTTAGAAGTGCTTGCTATCTCCATATGTGAGTGCAGTTGTTCGACCATTGTTTGTTTTCGATGCAAAAAAAGAGATTTATTGTCATTATTTCTTTCATAACTCTTCAAGGTGTTGATGGCCCACTTTGGTGTCTTCAGATGAAAGTTGCATCATGAATCGAGCTATACAATGGTATTTTTTGCAAAATATTCGGTGGTGCAGCCGGTACTTTTAGACGCCATTTAAAGTTTATTTACAACTTTTCATGTTGAAGGTCATTATTTAATTTTTTTCAACTATTCTATTTGGTAAGCTGATAAAATTTCAATGCATTTTGATGTGCTATTTTATAATTTCCGTTGAGAAACAACAGAGTTATGTAGCTTTGAAAAATGGTTATTTTTTATTTACAAAAAAATCTAACCGAAGCTAACTCAAAAAATAAAAATGTTAGAAATCTGAAAAAATACATGTGTTTTTAAGTCGCAAAAATGAACCAAATTTTCAATTTTCGGGAAAATCTGAAGACCCCCGGCGCAAACCCGTCAGATAATAAAAAAAAATCCCCTCATCTATCATCTAGTAAAAAGAATTGGTGATACGTATTGTGTTTAATTTGTCAATTGAATAAATAAATAATAAATAAAAACTTTAATTTATTTGACTCGAAAATGAAATATTGTCGTAAGCAAAATATTCAAATTAACTGGGCATACACATAGTGATGAACAATTAAACCCCATTAGGATATAACCGAAAACAATTACCCTGATATACATTTTGTGGCTAAATGTTGTTAAAACATTGACAAATTTCCCTAAAACATTTTTTCCTCATTCAAGTTTTCAAAATAATTATGATGCATGGAAAAGATTGAAAAAAAAAAAATATTTATTTTAACTGGCATCTCTGAATAAGTCGTGTCCGGAATACACGCTATCACGAGTTACAGGAATTCCTCGAATTATAGCTTCCATTTTGTCCGCTAGAGGATGCTGATCCATCGCCTTTTCATTGTATTGAGAAAACTATTGTGGTAAATATTAGTTAAGAAAGGGAGATAAGGGCATAACGAGCACCTGAGGCATAATAAGCACTCCTTAATTTTTTATTTTTACAAAGATACGTATTTTCTTAAATAAATTTTCATGAGGATTTGTTTCGTACTACCTATAGTATTCATTTTTCACCAAAAAAGAAATATCCTTATCATCTTTACAGAAATATTAAAAAATAACCAGCTAGGTTCTCAAGTGACGAAAATATTGAAATCGCGAAATAAGCTTTTATGACCTTTAAATCATCTTGATCTAAAATGTACGCACTGCAACATGATTTACACATTGTTTCTCAATTTTCACCATCATGAAATTTTTGATTTTTCACTTTAATCGCGCGTTTTTACTTAAATTTGTTGACTCGGGGCGAACAGAGCACTATCAATCGGGGCACGATGAGCGTTTCTACCGTTTAATCTAGCAGTGAATTAAACTAGATGAAGTCAACTGAATAATAAAGCTACAGCTTGACTTGTTTCATCTGAAAATGTGGCTTATTGGTAAAGTGTCGGAGAGATAATCAGTAGACTCGAGTTCGGTTCCTGTTCGAGGTGATTTTTTTTTTATCATTCATGATTGATTTTTTTGTTAGTTACATTATACGGCTAATAGCATCATCCGTCAAACAAAGCACCAGAAACATAATGCATGAGCGTGTGTGAATTTTTGGAATTCTACAAACAGACCGAGACACATTTATCGATAGAAGCGGTTCTCGGTATTGTATCATTATGTGCGGTCTGGTCGTTTTTTTTACTATTCGCGCTACGGTCGATGGTCCGATGCTAGGCTATCTAATGAAATGAAATGTGTTTTTTTATTTTCTTTTAGCCAAGTATTGATTTTTGAAATGAAGAGTTAATCACCGTAAATTTTTATTTTTATGAAATATTTTATCGGCTACAGACCTAGATTTTTCTGTTATTGCTTTGTTTGATGGATATACGCCTCACCGTTGAATGCAAAATGCATCGATTATGAATGGTAAATGAAAAAAAAACCTCGAACAGGAATCGAACTCGAGTCTACTGGTTACCTCTCCGATACCTTACCAATAGGCCAAATCGTCATATGCAACAAGTCAAGCTGTAGCTCTATTATCCAGTTGACTTCAGCGAGTTGAATTCGCTGTTAGATTCACCGGTAGAAAACGCTCATCGTGCCCCAATTTAGGGTGCTTATACTGCCCCAGAGTGGTTCTAATTATGCCTCTACAGTGACTGGTTTTCAGATTTCGGCCAAAAAAATTTAAAATGCAATATTAGACCGCTGCAAGCTTTGTATGGAAATTTCAAAATCTTATGTCTTAACACCTTCCATAACTTTTTTTGTTTGTTTTTGCTACCAGAGATAGCAACAAAAATTTTGGTGGCGATCCATCCGGTCCTAAATTAGCGCAACGAGTTTTAATTTTGTATGGAAATTTGTATGGGAAAACAAAATTTCTCATTCAAAAATCATCAGAGATTTTCTGAAAGTTTCAAAAAATATAACTTTGGATGAAAAATATTATTTTTATCTTGCAGAACATTTTATTCGAACAAAGCACAAACTTAACTTGTTTCCCAGAAAAGATATTTCATGTTATATATTTTTTTTTAAATTTTAGCGTTTTTAGTGCTTCTTTGAAAGCTGTAAAACCGTAGGATTAGAATATAAAATCATAAAAAATTGCTTTGCATAGCTAGGGAACTTATTAATTTATATAACCTTTGCAAAAATATTTCAAGAAATAATAAAAAGCTGGCAAAGTCTGCTATTTTTGAATACTTTTAATGAACTCTGATTTTTTTATTATTTTGAATTGGTTATAACTGTTTTTATGAGACGTTTAGCTGTTTTTCATGTTAGCAAAAATTGAAGCTTAGGAATAGTTAAAAAAAAATCTAAGACCAACATTATTTTAAGTTTATTTGAATTTTCTGGATGATTTTTTGTGCAAAAATTTCTTGTTCCATACACATTTCCATACAAAATTGAAACGCGTTGCGCTAACTCGGGAATCAACCAAATCATCTCAAATTTTACACTGATGCTTGGTGACCCAAAAGGCATCGAAAAAACAAATGTGAGCAAAAAGTCATTTTTTGCAGCGGTCTAATGCAATATCTTCTTTTTCTAAGTTTCAGTCAATTAGGCAATACACTATTTTAGTGTTTGAGCACGAAACAATGATAAAATTCACATGTTAAAGCTGTTCTCTGAAAAAGCGTTTTCCTTGAGGTGGCCCTCATCTCCCCTATATATGCTTTTATTACAACTTTGTTAATATTTACTTATTTTTTGTTTTTTGGTTTCAATTATAGTCGTTTTACTATTTTCATGGCATTTGGACATATTATTGAAATTTGTAATTTTAATATTTAGCACTTAGCCTTGAAGTTCAATTTTTTTGTAAACAGGAAAAATGGATTGTGTAAACTGGTATCTAGCAACCTAGACACCAAATCCAAGTAGAGGAACAAAAAGTAATTATGTATTTTGTTTCTTAGCAACTGATATAGATTTTCTGTTGTCAAAGAAAGATGCATCATTATTTTTTTTTGATTTTTCAATTTTTTTTTTGAAAATATCAGCTCTGCACTCAACAACAATATTAATATTACAAAACAAAACATGAAGACAATCACATTCGTCTTACTAATAATTACTCTATTTGTAGGAAAAATGAAACGAAACTAAACGAAGGAGAGTCCCGAATAAAATGAAGAACGAAACACAAGTAAATAAAAATGAAAAAAAAAAAAACTAAAACAAATAAAGAATAGAAGAAAAAAGAAGGTGAGAAAAGGGGTGAAATTGAAATAAATAATTGCGTTTTTGCGGTACTTTTTGTCTGTCAATCTGGATGCCAACACGTTTGGCAAATTCGCTTACTCGCTGCAAAAGATCGTCCGCGTTGTTCAGGAGCTGGCTTTTCTCGGCCAGGGTCCGCTCTAGCTCCTGCACCTTGGCACCCTGGGCCTGGACCTGATCGGTGAGGACCTTAACCTGCAGGGCTAGGGCTTCCTTGTCGGTCTGGAGTCGGCGAAGCCGCTCGTCAGTGTCCTGGCGCTGTGAAGAAAATTTAAAAAAAAATTGTTAGAATTGAAGGTTTTAAAACAAGTTGAGTTTAAAAATGATTGGAAAAGTGTTTTTTGGGTTTCTTCGCTTGAAAGTGTGCCAACCTGACAGTCCTTGCCCCAGCTCGGCCTCTGGTGTTCACACGAACAACAGGGCGGCGGGGGTGGAGGAGGATAGTAGTTCCGGTTGCAGCACCCACTGGCACAGGTCAGATCCTGAGTGCTGCTCAAGGCTCCACTGCTTCCGTAGCGATACATCTCCTGCTGTCTTCGATGGTAGTCGATAAGCCGAAGTTCCTCCCGGCTGTGATGGTTCCAGTTCCAGTAATAGTGAGGATCCCAGTGGGAAATTGGAGGCGGGGGTGGAGGTTCCCAGATTCCAGGACTCTGCCGACTATTGTTATTGGTACTTCCGCTATTATTGTGATGACTGCTTCCACTACTGTTGTAGTTATTATAGCTTCCCGAGTCATTCTGGTGCTCCTCGAAGATCCAGAACTTATCGTCCTTGACGTGACTTCCGGAAGGCCGCTTTCCGGAAGATTTGCCCTTCGAATTCAAACTTAAGGTACTGGATTGAGAGTCCTGTTTCTGAAGTTCCGATGAAGTGGATTTCTCCTTCAACGAATGAGTACTTCTACTCTTACTATCACGCTCATGGCGCGTGGCTCCCAGATGCCGCCTCCTGTCCAAACTTCCGGTCATCGGACGAGGAGGTTTTCCGGCGGCACCTGTCATAACTCCACCTCCCCCACCGGAAGCATTTGGGGTCGCTTCATGACCACCGGCATAACTCCGGGTAGACCTTCCCCCAATCGTTGTATGCGAGGTGGATCGCCGATCCGAATCGAAATTTGCCCGAGGTGCCTCCCCTCTCGAATTGACCCAGGTGAAGTCTTCGTCACAACGCGTTGAATCATCTGTCAAAAGGGAAATTAAGAGGTTCGTAATGACCCATTGTTAGATTCTCCAAAAAAATAACATAAACAAACTTGGAAATTTTTCTTCCATGTTTAACGGCTGAAGCAGTTTGCAGTTCACTATTTTCGTAGCAGCTCGAAAACAAAACTAAAAACCCATAAAAATCATCATTTAATGCTTCGTTTCGAGATAATTGTTTCACACCAGATAAAGCCATTGTTGCATTTTTCCACCCCGAATTATAAAAAAAGTAAAACAGCAGGGAGGTGTTGAAACCTAGACCGAAACTTGAAACCGAGGGTCATAAATTAACGGAATTCCGGCCTGGACGAGCGAGAATTTTTGCCGCCCGTCGAATTCCAAATTAATGAAGGCGCCCGTCCATCCGTCCGCCCGCAATTTCGATGCAGCAGCATCATGGAATTTCGTTTGGATCTGCACCAGAAATGTGATTGGGTCAAGGAATGTGTACGTTTTTTCGTTGATTTTTTTTTGTTTTTCTCTCAATGGTCAATAATTGGGGAGTATGTATTGCGTTGGATGAATCAAAGCTTAAAATTTCTGATGCGTTTAAGAAACTTTTTAAATTTTCTAATTCGGATGTGTTATACTTTGCTTTCGATATTGCTCAGTATAAATCGGACTTTGCAAGATATTTAATACACAATTTGGGGAAGGTCCGATTCATCCTAGTTGCTGGGATTTCGCTGGAAATAGCCAGATTTCACATAAGCCAAAATCGATTTGAAAAACAAAAAAATCAATACGACCCGAAACGCATATTCAGATCATCTCAATCTGTTTTCCAATATACTGGAAAAATGAGATTTTAAAGAGATCATGTATGTTCTAAAAAAAGTGTAATTAAATTAACGGAAAAAATAAAATGTGAGTGAAAAATATCTGTTCATTGAGAAATGAAATACAGCGAAGCAGCTATATTCGATGTCATTTTTAATCAAGACGGGTTTTTTTGTACTGGGAAATTCGGGACAGAGTGTTCAAAATTTTCATCGGACCCCAATAAATTTGAACATCACCAGAAAGTTTTATTTTTGATAATTATAATGAACAAATAAACACTTAAAAACCGCAAAGCTGTCAGAAATTTTGACTTATTTAAAAATATTGAGGAAATAAGCCACAAAGTGGTAAATTCCTTGCACAAAGAGATATAAAAATATTTGTTTCCATTCATAAACAATTACCGATAACTTGGTGAAACATATCTACTTTATTTTCAAATATTCAGAAATAGAAATAAATTTCCTACTCAATGTAACTTATATCATCAAAATCAGTTAACATTTGCGGTCAGGGGAACGCAATGAAACTACGGGTTTATTATTCCCGAAACGGATATTTTGCGAACAGCTTTGGAGGGTTAGGTATTAAAAGAAAATTTCAAAAAATGATTTTTTTTCTAAAAAGTTTTATCAAAGTTAACACAAACGATTTTTTGGAACCTTAAAAACGATTCAAAATCAGCAGATATGTTCCAAGTAGGTAGGCACCTTTTTTCAAGTTTATTAAACTATTCCTTAGTATTGGTTATTTTCGGCCAGATATATCCCAAATTTTGGATTTAAAATCTTGATGACTTTGATTAACTGTCAATCCTACGCAAGATAAAAACTTATAAAAAATGTGAAGTTTCCATTCAGTCAAGGATTCAGTATTTGATAAATATTATGATCTATAAGTTTACCGATACCTTGAAAGGGTACTGTACAATTCCACTATTTTTGGAAAATTTAATAAAAAATAGTTCTAAACTATTTCTAACATTGCTGAAGAAATTTTCGGAAAATTTTAAATTTTAGATGAAAGTATAAAATATCCAATATGATTGAAGATTAAAATGTTCTATAAAATTTGAACAAAAAATCTTTAATTTGCAGTTTTTGAATAGCTTTACCTTTTCTCTTTGTTTCAACATAATTGATTCATTTCTTTTCTATAATTGAAATTCCCAAAAAATTATGGTGTTTTTTTTATCTGTTTTTACCTACACATTAAAAATGGATTTTTGTCCGTCTGTCTATTTGAGCTTTTGGCATGAGAACATTTTTGGATACGGAAAAAGACTCTACGAATGTTTGAGACACCCCCTTGATCCCAATGAACAAATAGGAAGAACAAACATAAGACCAATTTTTGCAGAACTCGAGAACCAATCAAGCAAGTGGTACCAAACTTGGCATGGGAGGTGTTTTGGGTACGTCAAATATTTTTATGATTATTTGAGACCTCATCCTTTTTCCAGTAGAGTGAAAGGAGTAAGGGGGACTCTCAAACCATCTCGAACAGAACTTAAAAAAAAAATCAAGAAAATGGAAACAAATTTGGCATGGGATGGTATTAGGGTACGAAAAATATTTCAATAAATATTTGGCACCCCTCTCTTTTTCCGGGGGGATAGGAAGAGGAAAGGTGGACTCTTTTACATTTTGCTGAGCTTAAAAACTAATAAAACAAAGAGAACCATATTTAGCATGGAAGAGCATGTGATACGAGAAACGGTTTGATGATTACGTGAGGGAAGCTGTCGTACATTTTTTTGCAACAACTCATGCACTTATCTAAAAAAATAGAACCAAATTTCACAAGGAAAAGTTTGCACGATAAATGGGTTTTCCTATTATTATTTGAGATACCACTTTTCTTTCAGTCGGTGCATAGGAAAAGGCCCTAACACAATTTTGTTGACGTAACTTTAGAATAAAATTTGATATGTGAAGGTATTTGGATAAAAGATATGTTCCTAAGATTGTTATAAACACTTCCATTGTAGGTAGGAGAAAGATAAGATGTAGAGAGGACAAAGGATGGATACATATTTTTTTCAGACAATAGAAAGAAATTAAATATCAGTGGGTTTTAGAGTACAAAAAAAAGTATAATTTTTAAAAATGCCTACCTCCTTCAAGGAGTTGGGGATAAGAAAGATAATGTTCCATACCACTTTTTTTTGGCACAAAGCCAAATGTGATGTTATTCAAATACTAACAATGTTTTATGGTTGTTCATGAGCCTCCTTCACTTTAAGAGGGAGAGGGTGAAGAATCCATACCCATGCAACATACTCAAATATTTAGGAATAATTAAAAAAAACCTTATGAAATATATAAAATCACAGTATAAATTTCGGATCTTGAAAATCCAATTTACAGATCAAGTTTCACTAAATAAAATGAAATAATCATTGAATTGCGATTCGAAACTACAGCTGCGTTCTCATTTTAAAGTGGTTGACTCTAGTTTATGCACCAATAGATTTAAAATGATGCCCACAAAGAAAATCTAAATATAAACAATTTATAAAATTTTCGTTTTTTAGTAAATATAAAATTATGTATTTAAATTGTTAATTGTATTGTGTAAATTGTGTAAATTTAAATTGTTATTAAAATTCCTATCAATTTTAAAAGGTTAAGCAAAGCATACCGAGTGCAAAGCAGCTAGTGTAATGAAAATAATAAAATTGGTGGTTTTTCGTTTATTTCATTGTAATGTCACGTTAAACATAAACAAATTTGATTTTTTTTACATTATTAATCATGTAACATCTGCAATGCCTACACAATTTGTGGAATTCGAATGAGAAATTAAGAAGATCATTAAGAAAATCTAAGAAATTTGTGGAAATTTTCAAAAATATGTTAGCTGTGTTACAAATCCTTTGACGAAGGTTAACTCTTCTATTTCTTCTTTCTACTGCTAGACCGTCTGCTGTTTGGGCCGCAGTCCAAGGGGGGTAGGGCCAGTGGCAACGACTATATGCCCTGAAGCTTAACTCAATTATAAAATGACAAATTTCGCGAAAACTTGACACAGTATCAAGCATGACCCTTTCAGAATTGAATGAAACTTTGTAGTCCTCACGTAGTAAAGCAACTTGGCATACTTAGTTTTCCCAAAAAGATTTAGACTATCATTTGAAATGGGTCAAACTTTTCAGGTAATTTTTTTATGAGAATTTTTGGCTTTAAAATAACAATTCCTTCACAAATGTGGTCTACGGGAGAGTTTAAGAAAAACGATTAAATTTTCAGAAACAAATATTGACAAAAAATATTTTAAAATCCTACACTGAGGAAAATGCATTTCAAGAACTAAAACTTAAATTACCAAAAAATGCCATTTCAGAATTTAATGGATTTTTTTTTTCTTAGCCGGGTAATAATAAGGCCTATAAGTCGTCCATACATTGCAACTTGTGCATACTTAAGGGAGAAAAAAAATTTCAAACAAAAACTTTTCCATGAGTTTTTGAAAATCATGTTTTTTATTTTTTCAGTGCAGATTTACAAACATTAACTCAAAAAACTGCTTCGTTGAATTGATTGTATTGATTCCGAAGAAATTAGAGCTTCGCTTGTAATAATTGATGGTAAAAGTAAGTGAAAATCCTACACTGAAAAAAATGCAAACTTAAAACTAAAATTCGATTTAAAAAAAAATCCATCTCAGAATTTGATAGATTGTTTTTTGGTGGTGAGAAATAATGAAGTCTACAACTCTTCAGAACATCGCAAAGTAAGGGAAAAAAGTTTTTCTTAAAAAAAAAAACATTGACTCCGAGCATATTTAAAAATAAGAATTAACAGAAAAAATACTATCACAATAATCGCAATAAGGTTTTAGTTTGCATTTTTTCAGTATGGAATATACTATCAACTATTACAATCGAAACTCTATTTCTTCGAAATCAGCAAATCAATTCAACGAAGCAGTTTTTGAATTAAATTTTCATTAAATTTTCAATTAAATTAAATATGCACAAGTTGCAATAGGGGAGATGGGGGCATAATGGCCACCTTAAGGAAAACGCTTATTTAACCATAGAGAACAGCTGTAATATGTGAATTACATCATTGTTTAGTGTTCAGACACTCAAATAGTCTATTGCCTAATTGGATGAAATTTGAAAAAGTAGATAAAAACGTTTAAAAATGCATTTTAAAATTTTTTGCCGAAAGCTGAAAACCAGGCACTGTAGAGGCATAATGAGAAACCCCCCGAGGCAATATGAGCACCATTAATGAAGGCATAATGAGCGTTTTCTGCCGGGGATTCTAGCAGCAAATTCGACTTGATGAAGTCAACTGAGTAATATAGCTACAGCTTGACTTGTATCGTCTGTCGATTTGGCCTATTGGTTAGATGTCGGAGAGGTTATCAGTAGGCTCGCGTTCGATTCCTGGTCGAGGTGATTTTTTTTTTCATTTATCGTTCATGATCATGATTGCACTAAAGGTGAGGCGTAGATTCATCAAACAAAGCAAACACATAATAATCTAGGTCTGTTTGTAGAATTCAAAGAATAAACACATGCTCATACATTATGTTTCTAGTGTTTTGTTTGACGGATGATGCTTTGATGCTATTAGCCGTATAATGTAACAATAAAAAAAATCAATCATGAATGGTATGTGCAAAAAAAAAATCCCCTCGAATAGGAATCGAACTCGAGTCTACTGATTACCTCTCCGACACCTTAGCAATAGGCCAAATCGACAGACGAAACAAGCCAAGCTGTAGCTCTATTATTCAGTTGACTTCATCGAGTTGAATTCGCTGCTAGATTCCCCGGCATAAAATGCTCATTATGCCTTCATTGATAGTGCACTTTTCGCCTCTAGTGAACAAATTAAAGTAAAAAAGCGTTTTAAAATAGATTAAAGTGATAAATCAAAAATTTTAAGATGTTGAAAATTGAGAAACAATGTGTAGATCATGTTGCAGTGCGTACGTTTCAGATCGAGATGATTTACAGGTCATAAAAGCTTATTTGGTGGTGCTCATAAATTATAATATTTTCGTCACTTGAGAACCCAGCTGGTTATTATTTAATATTTCTGTAAATATGAAAAGGATTATTCTTTTTTGGTGAAAAATTAATACTATAGGTAGTACGAAACAAGTCCTTATGAAAATTTGTTTAAGAAAATACGTACTTATGTAGAAAAAAGGAGTGCTTATTATGCCCTGGGTGCTCATTATGCCCTCATCTCCCCTATTCTTTCCTGAAAATTCACTCATTTTTCCAAAACTATTACATGAACCATATTTGGGTAGGGATTATAATTCTCGAGCTATAATGTTTATAAAATTTCAGCCTGAAAAGCTTTTTTCTTTTCAAATGTTAGTCCAGATAATTTTGGGATAACTAAGCATGCCAAGTAGGTGATCTTTATTTATTTATTTATTTATTTATTTATTTATTTATTTATTTATTTATTTATTTATTTATTTGTTGTTTAATCATGTAACATAAGATCTCAGATCTTCTAATTCTCTACAATATGGTAATTTCACTTGTATAAATTTAATTTTTTTAACAATGTTTCTGAAGTGTGTTGTTTTCAAATAACCTTTCTTTTCAACTATTTGCTCTGTTAAGTTTTGCCAACAAAATCTCTCTCTGAATCCCTTTTTATTTAAAATATTTTTAATTTCTAAAGGTAATTGGGTCCAATAAACGATACTTCTAACAATAAATGAGTTACTATAGGAAGATGAGTTGTGATTTGGTACGATGAAACTATTAGTACGTGAACTTCGGAGAAATACAAGCATTGAATATAAATAAGAAGGTTTTTAACAACCAATAATGTTATGCATAGCCACACATGATCGAAAGCGGAAAAAGTTTTTAAAATCGCCACCTAGAAGAAATTTCTGAAGAAATGTTACTCTTGAAAAACGCGAAAGTCTAAATACGTACCGAACGCAGGCATTCAATGCAACTTTGAGTTGATCCTGTAAACTAATTTGGGCATTAGAGGTGATAAAACCACCGTACATGAAATGAGGGAGTACAAAAGTTTTAAAAAGTTTGATCTTGCACGGTATATATAAGTGTCTCCTATTAATATTGAGAAGTTTTAGTGAAGTATATATTTTTGAACACTGATGTCTGATGTGCATGCCCCAATGGAGGTTCCTATAAAAAATTACACCTAGACTATTAATTTTTTCTATGAACTCAAGTTTTTCATTTCTAAAAATAATTCAGGAGGTGCAAAAAGACATTTGGGTCTAGTTATAAATAAAGCTTGAGTTTTTTAACTATTTATTGGTAATTGATTAATAGTCGACCAACGAAGGAGTTTGGATAAGTCTTTGTTGATTTTATGCGCAACTTCTACAGGGTCTACAGGGACCGTCATTACAAAAATATAGCTGAACATCGTCCGCGAAAAGATGTGGGCTACAATGTTCCAAAATACCAGGGAGGTCATTTATAAACAATGAAAATAAAATTGGGCCTAGAACGGAGCCTTGAGTAACACCTGACTTGATACTTTCAAACTCCGACAAAGAACCTTCAAAAAGTTCAGCTTGCAGTCTTGAAATTAGATATGATTTTATCAGATTAGCAGCTGATGCGCCAAAAGAAACATTATTTATAAGTTTTTCATACAATTTAGTATGTGACACCCAATCAAAAGCCTTGGCAAAATCAATAAGAAGTAAGATTGCAACTCCTTTTTTATCAATTCATTTGGCTATATCATCGTGTACTTTAATCAGAGCTGTCACGGTACTGTGATTTTTTCGGGAACCATACTGAAACTTGTGCAAAAAATCATATTTGTTTATGTATTCCAATATTTGTTATTTAATTTATTTTTCAATAACTTTCGAAAGCGTGCACAAAATATTCAGGTGATCTTTGTGCCCTCAAAGTTTCATTGAATTCTGAGAAGGTCATGCCAACTTTTGTTTAAGGGGGGGAGGGGGGTAGGGTCTAACAGTTTAAAAAAATCGATTTTTTTAATTTTTTTATTTTCTTATTGTAAAACATTTCAAGAATGTTGTGTCAAATTTTCAAGTCAATCGAAGCAAAACTGTAGAAATTATAGGCCTTTATCTCCTCCTATTCAATACTGCAAGAAAGCAAGAGCAGAAACTTCAAACGCGTTGTTCTCGAAAGCACATTTTTAAAGTCCGTGGACATCGTCATTTGAAAACTACTTATCCGATTCTTTTCAAATTTGGAACATATTTTTTACATATAAAATACCAGACCCCAACGTTTTTCTTTTTTTTTTTACTTTGGGGAGATTTTACAGGTGAAAAATGGCGGATTTATTCGTGAAAAATCGTAGTTTTTACTTCAAACAGTCCAGAAATTTCATAAAAAACTTTTTTACTTTAAATGAAAACGTTGGGGTCCAGAAAAACATCTATTAAAAATATTTTTCTCTGATTTTTTGACTTCAGATGATTCTGTGCTGAGATACAGTGTCCACCGCAAATCCTGTTTTCTAAAAGGCATCCTCGAAAGTGCTCCTTAACCGCCTCATTTTTCAATAGTTTCCTACGAAAAAAATACTAAATGTCCTTTTAACAATGGTTTGTATAATGCAAAAAATTGAATACATTTGTTTAAACGATAGCTCTAGAGAAAAATCGTGAAAATGGTGTTTTTTTTTTTACCCGTTAGACCATACCCCCCCCCCCTCCCCCCCCCTAAACTAAACATACATTCAACAACAAAAAAAAAAACAGCAAATATACTAGCAAATGCTCACTTTTATTCCTACAACCCTCCAAATTATTGAGCCACTATTGAGATTGCTTTACACTGGCTGCTGCTCATGATGCAGCAATGTTGTTTATTTATTAAATCCAGATAAATTGAATCCGGCTGATTTGTGGAGAAGAAAAGGGAGCAACAAAATGAAATAAAAAAATACACTCCCTCCGCAAACCAGATCAAACCCTGTTTGTATATTGAATTGCATCCATCGGAATTTTAATTTTCATTTTCAACTACTTCCAGCAGTCAGCCAGTCAGCCAAAAATGCAGGCTGCCGTTTCGTAATTGATGAGTCTCGCCGCAAGTTTTTCCCCGATTGAAGTAACACTGTTTGTTTCGATTTAACGCAGGGAAGTGAAAATTTTCCTCAGACCTACTCTCAAATTTGGGAATTGAAGTGATCTTTTAATTTAAATATTAACATTTGACTGAATTTTAACACGTAATTTTGCTACATTGTTATATACAGCAGAACAAATTGACCTTCATCGAGAACCTCAGCTGAACGAGATCGCTCAACAAAGTTAACTATTTGCAAAGCGTCTCTCGAATGGCGCCAGCCATTCTCTAGTAGAGTGACGCAAAAACCTCCACCTCCACCAATCAATTCTAATAATTGGTTATTATTTTATCATTTACTCAGAATTCAGTAGCTCGACGAGTAGTCTGGGGGTGACGTTAGCTCAATCTTCTATTTGTCAGCTATCATGAAAGTGAGCGAAACAAAAAATACCCTTACAACACAAACCTCCAGCTTGCTCAAATGTCGCCGAAGCGATCTGGGGGATTAGGAACCAGATCCGAACAGCTAGAGGCAATTAGGCCATTGGGTCCGGCCCAGAGTCACGTGGCCCCGGAATTGCATCGAGCGCCTTCTGAAGTAGAACGGTCAACGGCGACTAATTGCCAATTATAGAGGAAAGGTGATAATTGTTTATTGATAATGGTCAAGAACTAATCAGCAAGGCCATTTTGGAAGTGGAGGGACGGGGAAGTAATTATAGACGAGTAAGGTGTTTTTGTAGATTCCAGCAGAGCTTACTCGCAGTAATCGTTAGTAATATTAATTTAGGTGGAATCATATGATGATATAAGTTTACTGAATTAATTCGAATGTGACATCTTATCCCAAGTAACCAAAAGTTCCATAAAACAGGCTCTTAGAAGCTTACTCAGCTTTGTTTAACGAATGAATAGCATTCTACTCAGCCTTAAATTAAAGTTCTTATCGATACTTTCAAAGTCCATAGTTGAAGCTGAGTAGAAGGCTATTCAGCCTCCACACGAGACCTCGAAAAATAAAAATTAATAAAAAAAGAATCATACTTTTCCTTGCTTTGGATTGTTATACCTATTTATTCTAATTTAATGTTGCTGAAACTGTGAATGAGTTTTATACTTACTTGAAAAATTTGCATGCTTGAAGATTTGAACCTGAACCAACGAGGTGAGAACTGAACACGCTACCTCTGTACCATGGCCAATACTTAGATTGCTGTTATTTTAAACATCAATATAAAAGAAACTTAGAATTATCGCTTTTTCAAAGCAGGCGATATTATAAAATGTAAACATTCGTATCTATTCACCAAAGGATGTATAATTTTTTTCCAAAACAAACTAGGAGGAATCGAAATTAAACGTAAGTAATTTTATTTTTAAAATTTTTTTTTCGATTTATTTTCTAACTATCTGTTTCCAATTTTAGTTTAAAAATGGAGAGCGCTTTCATGTGATTTCTCATCAAGGTTTTTCCCAATCATGACAATCAAGATTTGAGGAACTGTTTCAAATATAGAAAAGGAATAGAGAAAGTTAGAGTTAAGTTCAACCTTTTGAAGAATATATTGCTAACAGCTGCGAAAAGCTACCGTCGATACTAGCTGGTAATAAATTTTCTCTAGGTGCTGGAGGTTTTCCAGCTTCAGCTGTTTTTTTTTCAGTTTGTTAGATATGAATATTGTGAAAATAAAATAAAAGTGAAATATATGTTAGATTTATGCCGTCTATCCATTTTGATTTCAACAGTGGATTTATTTGAGGGTTTTATTCGTTGTTCGTATATTCGTAGCTCTGATATTTTGTTATTCACTCTTGGAAAAACCTCAACGCTAACGTTTGCATTGAAGTTCTATAGAAGTTCCTCATGGAACCAAAAAGTTCGTATCAAGTTCTGCATGGAACCAAAAAGTTCGTAAGAAGTTCTTTATGGAACAAAAAAATTCGTTAAAAGTTCGTAACGAAGCACGCTAAGCCAAATTGAATCCTGGATTTTTTAAGGTACTTGCAACGCACAAAAATGTTCTATGCTACTTGTTTAGACTTTTTATGTTTGTTCAGAATCCCAAAACCAGCACTTATTTCCATTTCTCTCGAATACCTTTTATCCAGCCAAATGTGCACTTTTAATGCACAAAATTAAGTATCTATGCGACTTTTGGTTACTTGGGATGTTCTTAATATTCTAGAAACGGATATCACATCAACCTACAACTCGTTCCGAAAGTTGTCGCCACCCGTGGCGTAGAGGATAGCATTTAAATCTTCTAAACCAACAGTCATGAGATCAAATCCCGATCACGGCATACATAGCACACTTTCTGTGGGTTGTGGTGTTAGCTTTTGTATTTAAGTTGCTAGCCTTGAAATCATCGAAAGATGTACGACTTTGTGTTAAGTTAATTTTTCTTTTCGAAGAAACATCAAGTTTCATTGAGATCTAATGTGTTTGTGTTCGATTAAAAAAAGTAATTTAAAAAAAATCTTAGATCGATAAATAATGTTCCAAATCATCCTTGTAATGCATTATTGTCTCCAGAACTTTGAAATGATTTAATAGGTAGAAAACTTTACTACCTGATCTCTTATACCTTATGAGGTTTTTAGAACACCTTATCCGTGGTCTATCCTTGGGTCCAATTTATACAAGCATTGAACCAAAGAAATTAGATCCAATCCAGTGAAAAAAACTGGCAACCCCACTAGTGTTCCATTAACTGACAAACAGTTTGAAACTGCGTCAAATTGGATCCAAATTTTATCAGTTTTTGATCAATCCTTATGCCAGCTCTAAAAAAAGGTGGGTTGAAACTGGTATAATGGATCACCAGTGTGATTGCTCGGGTTGGAATTTGGGTCTGAACCGGCTGTTTGGACCACGCATACAGGTGCTTACTTTCTTACAGCCACATTTGGTTTTTATGAAGGTGTTAAATTTGCGACGGTCGCCATGGGAAATGTAAAGTTGATTTTACATGGCGACCGTTAAAAATATGTAAACTACAAGTGCGCTATAAAATTGTGCAAATTATCAACATTTGTTTTCAAGTTTTGGTATCCCTTTTGATATCTTTAATGCATGATTTTCTTTAAACGTGTTGAGACATTACTGATCGAGTTGAATAATAAAATTTTATTTCGAATAACACATCTCTACAGCTTTGAAGTTGTTTTTTGGGTCTATAAATTATAACTTATCGGAGTTGGCCATGAGAAAAAGTGGTAATCGGTTTTGTTTATTAGTGGACCTAATACATCTAAGAGAAGCGACGTCTGAAACACTAAATTACAATGGGAGTTATTAAGCAAACACTAGCGAAACCATGTCCTCCAGAGAAAAGTTTAGATTAGTTAAGGAGCTTTTGGGAAGTTTTTGAAAACGGCCATACATTTGTCCTAACTACAAAACGTCAAACATTTACCTGGCATCGCGGATCGATACAAAAGAACTGTCAAAATCGATTGCTGCTGTAGTTTTAGCAAATAATTTTAAAGCTTGTCATATGAATTTACGATAAGGAGCCATTTTTCACTGTTCTGGTGGTTCGTGTTAGAAAATTAAGTCTTTGTTAACTAAATTCAAGTCATTCATATCGCCTATCGCGATCCGCCGGTCATCAAATTCTATTTTTTTTGTTGTTGTTGGATTTACTGAGCGTTCACTTCAGAGCTTAAACATTCAGCCTCAAAACAGTGCTGAGGACTTTTTTTCCAAGCTTTCGGCGATGTGGCCAGATATTTTATTTTAAGAGGGATCAGATGTTCATGACAGCTCCGCAAAAGTTTTTACGTTAAATTTTGTAACATTTTAAAAACGAACACAAACACATACAGGATCTCAATGAAGCTTGATGTTTCTTCGAAGAGATTCCTTTTTCTTAACTCTAAGCGTACATCTTTCGATGATTTCAAGGCTAGCAACTTAAATACAAAAGCTAACCACGGTGTGTTTCGTAGAAGGACTTAAAGAAAAAAAATACAGTAACGCTAATTTTTGCATGGGTAGAAAGTAGAGCTTCTTCCGGTTCATTTTTACCAAAAATTAAAATATTTTGTCGGTGACCCCCCATACAAAATATTTTTTTTGAAATTTTCTATTTGAAATCTTCAAAAAATAAATATATTTTTAGTGTTTTATAATTTCAGAGGAGCTAATTCTCTTAGTTTTAACTTTTAATAACTTTAAATTGAACCCAACAATGTCATTGAAAACTTTGAAAAATTTGCAATTTTTTTTTTTAAACTAGTTACAGAGCTGTTTAACATAAAAAATGCTTAAAAAGTACCTTCTAATCCTAAAAAAAAATTGGCTGGCAAATCCTGTCAGTAGCCTGAGAGGGTCAAATTATCTGAAATTATTAGAGTTATCTAAAATAATATGAATCCATTTGAATCCATAATTTTTAGAATTTTTGATTGTGGCAACACTGGAGGGAATTTTATTGAAAAAAGCTCAATGATTAAGAAAATTAGTAAACACTAGGAATCGCTATAGCTTTTTTATGATAACTCTTCTCGTAATGCGATCAGGAGTAGAAACGTTTGCCTTAAATTAAGCTTTGAAAAAAATATTACGATAATAAATATTGGAAAGTTAACGATACGTTGAAAACATCTTTGCTGAGAAATCCGTTTTTATATTTCCTGAGTTAAATGTCTCAAAATTCCAATCGCACTTCAGACCCAATGCAAATCGCTACAGCAGTCTAGCAATCTAGCTTAAATTTTGCTTGTTTCTGTCTTTTGATGCAATTATCATTATGAGCCTGGAGTTTGCTTTAACCTTTTCACTTTTATTATTTTCTATGCCAAGTTTTGTAACCCTGCTGCATTCTGTGCTAGCCTAGAAAACATAACATCGCATAAGAAATGTCAGCTCAACTCGTTAACAATGTTAATGCGAATCGTAATTCATACCAAACCAAGTAAATGATCGTAAAAATGGTTAGTTAAAGTCTACCGACTCGTATATGGCAAAAGTCCGCCATGTTTGCAAATTTTTCTCCCGCGTGCGGGATTCAAATGAGAAAACAACCTTGTTGTTCTCTTTGCGATAAGCAGTGCAACCAGATTTCTAAAAATCAGAGGGTCCATTTGGATAAACTGGCCAATGAGAGAAGCAGCAAATATTGTCGCTGGCAACGGTTTGCATGCATTGAGAGCAAAACTTGCGCTCTCTCGCATACTGTCAGGATGTACGGTAAAAGGTGTTGTATATCTTCCAATTTTTACAACTCTTATCGCTTAAGCCAGAAGTTAAAAATATGTATGTATATTGCCTCCACTTTAGTACGTAAATGCTGTTTTTTCGAGTTATATAAGATGATTTTATAATGTATATGGAACAAGGCCGTGCGAACGGGGGGGGGGTTTTAGGGGTTTAACCCCCCCCATGAAGATTTTTTCCAAGTACAATTTTCAACGTAGTAAAGGGAAATTACTTGATCTTAGAAGGTGTGAAATAAGTGTTAACATAAAAGGCAGAAATTTTTCTCGCCTCCGGCGGAAAAAAGTATTAACTCACCCTAGACTGAAGACATTTCATTTTACAAAATTACATATATATTGCCGTTTACGAATTCAAACTATTTTTTTTATTGTAAATTTCGATTTGCAATTCAATAAACATTTTTATTTAAACCCTAAGCTTGACATTCAAAAACACTACCTCGTTTTTAGAATGAATTTTAATTGAGAAGTGTAATGAAACAAATTATGAGTTTGAAATCAACCATTTTAACATCAAAATTGATTCATCGAATACTAATTTTATAAAATTAACAGCCATGTATCATGACTGTAACATGACTCATGATGGTCATCAGAATAAGCAAAATAAAATCTATAACCTAGTATCCTCTACTTTATTACTAAAAATTTTGATTTACAAAACATCGTGCTGATACGAAATGTTCTTCATGAAATCGATTACAGTCTCAATATTATTTTTTGTTTCTTTTTCTTCTATATGCTCAACATCACATTCGAAAGCGTTGAATGAAGTTTTAAATCAAATTGAGTTTTAGATATTCTCAAAGCAAAAAACTAAGCAAACAAAACAAAAATAGTGCGCTTAAATCTACTAAATGAATTATTCAATCATAGGCACCCAAATGCTGTTTCTTTGATTCAATTAAATTCTATTCATTAGTTTTAAAAATGGTAAGACAAGTTTATTGAAAAAAAAAAATAATTCTAAAATGTTTAAAAACTTATCATTTTCTTCTTCATATTTTGTTTTAATTTTCAAATACATTCACCGAATTTTAATGTAAAACTATTTTGTTTTTGTTTTTTTTTAATTCAAAATTTTTGTGTTCTGAAATCATTATTTTCTTGGAAGGCTTTGGAACTAAATCTGTAAAAAGAAAAATATAGTTTCCACCTTCCGTCCTTTCCAGGATCCAATATTCCCATTGAAACCGACAAAATTTACAGAGCTAGAAATTTTAAACTATAAAACCTTCGATTGAAAATTTATAAACTTATAAATATATAAATTTTATTTTTTTTTTCATTTTCATTATATTAAATCATTTTTTTAATCGATCATAATTGTTAATTTATCTGTAGAAAGTTCGAAAATTATTTCAAGTAGCAACTTAAAAGTTTAATTTTAATGCCAATGTTAACTAAATTTATATAAACACTGTGCATTCAATATTAACAAGAAAACATCATTTTTATTTTTAATTTTTTCAATTTCTTTTTGATCATTTCACAATCTGTAATTTGTCAGTTTAATTGAACATGTTGAATTTTAAATATATGGAGTTATTATTTTGAACTTCAGAACTTTTTTAATCTTTTTTCCTTTAATAACTGGAAGAATTTTAAAATAGAAAAGGGTTTTATCTTTGACTTGTTCACTGGCGGTCTTGAAATAAAATGAATTATTTTCTTCTTTTTCCAAATAAAATTCAGTTATCAACTATTGAATAAATTATTCTAAGTTCAAAATTGTTTTTTTCCTAATCGAGAATCCACATTTCAAATTGTTATTTTTTTTTGTTGAAGAAAGTACAGCGGAATTTTTTAATCATTCCTTCCACTGAAAATGAAGAAAAAAAATCTATATATATAAAAATGAATTTCTGTCTGTCTGTCTGTCTGTCTGTCTGTCTGTCTGTCTGTCTGTCTGTCTGTCTGTCTGTTCCCTATAGACTCGGAAACTACTGAACCGATTTGCATGAAACTTGGTAGACAGGTGTTTTAGAGGCCGGGGAAGGTTCCTATAATAGTTTGGGACCCCTCCCTCTTCATGGAAGGGGGGAGGGGGTTATATAAATAAAAGTGATAAGTCTTCATAACTCGAGAACTGATCATGCAAATGGAACCAAATTTGGCATGTGAGTGTATTTTGGTACGAGGTATGTTTCTTTGATGATTTGGTACCCCTCCCTCTTTCCACTGGTAAGATACGAAGGAGGGAGGGTCTCAACCTTATAATTTTTAACATAACTGGAAAACTAATCAAGCTAATGGAACCAAATTTGGCATGGGAGGGTAGTGGAATACGAGAAATGGTTCTATGACTATTTCAGACCCCTTCTTCGATCCAGTGGAGAAACAGGAAAAGTGGGGGGAGTTGAACCTCTTTGTCACTGCATAACTTGAAAACTTTTCGAGCAAATGGCACCAAATTTGGCTTGGAAAGGTATTTGGGTACGATAAATAATTCTATGAATATTTGGTACCCCTCCCTCCTTCCAGTGAGAAGATAGAAAGAGGGGAGGGTGATTCTTTCCTATTTTCAGCATTACTGGGCAAATAATCAAGCGAATGGAATCATATTTGGCGTGGGAAGGTATTTGATTACGAAAAATGTTTCTATGATATTTTGAGAACCCTGCGTTCTTTAAGGTAGGAGAGTGCTCCCATACAATTTCTTACATCTTGGGAACTTACCCAGGAACGAAATTTGGCTTGGGAGAGTATTTAGGCTCAAGGTATATTTCTGTGAATATTTGGTACTACTGCCTTCTTCCATTGGGGTGGTAGGAAAGAGATGGAGGCTAACTCGAGAACTAATAGATCTAATGGAAACAACTTTGGAATGGGAAAGCATTTGGATACATAAAATGGTTATTTGCTTATTTGAGACTTCTTTTTCCTTCAATTGGAGATACAGTTAGGGAAGACGGGAGCTCACATTCGATTGTTTTTCACAAACCAAGAACTTATCTAACAAATAAAACCAAATATGACATGGAAACAATCATACAATCGATCAAATGGAAAATAATTTGGCATGTTTGACCTTGATCCCCTCCTTCCAGGTAGAAGATAGATAGGAAGTGGGTCTCCGATACAAATTTTATAGTATAACTCGACAACAAATGCAGCAAACGAACAACTTATGAAGGTCGGGTCATGAGAGGGTACGTTCTGATGTTACAAGACCCCCTTCCCCCTTTCCTTTCATTAACACGTTCGTCGCCACGCTCATTTTGGTAGTTTTGCTAGCCGGGCCCAAAGACATTTTCAGAGAGAGAAAGCAAAAAGGAGAACTCCCATATTTGAAACGTGTGGCGAAGCTGAGCGGTTAACTCAAGTAAGAGAGCGTCACCTGCTTTTTGATGTGACGGGGCCCCCCAGGAAATACACCAGTCGGCCGAATATGGGTGACGTGGCGACGAACGTGTTAAAGATAAAGGAATGGGGGAGGGGGCCACTCTCACAATTTGTATATTGATTCGAGAACGAATAGGTCAAAAAGGTGTCCCGTGACGAGACAAAGAAGATTCCATATATGAAAAACATGTTGGCATAAATTATAAACTTTTGAAGCAAAGAAATCCAGAATCATAAAAAAGATTCAAACACGGATTTAAAAAAAAATAAGATTTAAGAATAAAAAAAGGTTGCATTTTTATTTGGGAAAACATTTGAATGATTCTGAAATTGGTATTTATGCAAATAAAAGAAAATTTAAATAACAAGTTAACACAAATTTCAATAATTTTCGGAGGTGTAGCTAAGCACACCGGGTCAGCTAGTGTAAAATAAAATCAATAGTAAATAACGATTATTTTCACATTCCTAACAATTTTTAATCATGGTTAATTTTTAACCTGATCTAACATTTATTTGACAATTCAGATTTTCTTTTCTAAAACTGGTGTTATATTTTATCAATTCTATTTTGTGCCTCTTGTGCCCGAAGCTTCAGTCAAAATATAGATTTTTATTCTTTTTCTGGTGTTTCGGGAATATTGGTTTCAAATATGAAAACTTGACTGCTTTAAATTCATTTTCAAGCAAATTTCTAGTTTCGAATAAGGAACATCATTTTGATTTGAAACAAGCATTCTGGTTTGTTTGAAAATTTTGCTTTATGTTACTTTAATGTATCAACCTTATCGGTGAAAAGTGATGTCCTTTCAAGTAGGGACATCTGAAGATTATGAAATAACCTTCTATCTATCTATAAAAATTTCATAATCTTTAGATGTCCCTACTTGAAAGGACATCACTTTTCACCGATAAGGCCAATAAATTAAAGTAACAAACATATATTACGGTGATTAATTCTTCATAAAACTTTGATTTATTTTATCAGTAAAATTTAATATTTTTTAGTTTGTTGGTTGATCATATGTAAGAATTTGTTTAGAAATCAATTACCTTATTTATGGTATACTTTTGGTATTGCTATTATTTTTGCCAAAATTTTGAATTTTGAAACCCCCCCCATGGACGGGTCCTTCGCACGGGCCTGATATGGAACGTATAGCAAAGTTTGTTGAGAAATATACCTACAAAAATGTTTGCTGGGAGCATTACTGTTAAGATTAAATAATCTTAGCTTGCACGATTTCCAACCCACTATATAATTTAAATCATCTCTTAAATTCATTGTATTAAATAAAATTTTACAGTTTTTTGGAAATAAATTTATTTAATGGATGAATATAGTCTAAACTGTGATAAATTTGGAATTTTTCTAAAAAATGCATTTTAATCTTTTTGTCGATCTTAAATATACAAAAATTATCAGTATTGTTGGCAAAAGTGGAATGCAGATTATCGATAGCAAACTAGCCTGCAGCGTATCAGATTCATCATATTTTGTTCATCCCTTACTTATTTTTATTATTCTACTGTACACTGAAGGTCTCTTTATTATCAAATAGAACCAAAATGAAGCATTTATGTTACAGTAAAACTATCATAACTTCTACAATTGTATACCAATTATGGCAAAAAGTATAGAAATCATTGATTTTAATAAACCAATGAAATCCATAAAAACAAAAAAAATAAAACGCATAAATCTGGTCCAAAACCGTCGATAAAATTGAAATTTCTCTAGAAAAAAAATCGTTTTTCATCGTTTTGTTGATCATGAATATGAAAATATCAGCATTACTTCAATTCTTAAGCAAAACTGAAGTTCAAATAATTTATAGAAAATTTATTTATCATCAATATGAGAAAAAGAAATTTAAAATAGATGTGAAGTAGCGGAAGATAAGCGGATTTCAGTGCAAGTACTTTAACTTTTAACTAAATTTGATTGAAAACAGGTCTTCTTAGATATGTTTAAATTTAATCTTTATCTTTTAATTTATTTTAAAAATGCCGTAAACGAGTGACATAAAAAATTAATTTTTTGTTTTCTAAAGTGCGTACCCATATGCATCAGAGCCTGCAAATATTGTGGAAATATTGCAAAGAAATATTTAAAAAAGTAAAGATTTTTAATATTTTGTTGGAAACCAATCAAATGGTGTTGGACTGTTCTTATTCATGTATCATAACATATTTTTAACCAGAATTAGTTCTCCAAGATACGCACATATAAATATAAATTCATTTTACATTTGGATAACACCAATAATAACAAGGATATTCCAAATAATAAAATTTAATATAAAATGTTCATATAAAAATAAATGTTTAAGGAAGTCCAAATCACTTATCTTTCCAGGCGTTGAGATTTTTTATTGTTTCTGAATGACACAATATTTCAATAAAAATAAAAAAAAAGGTTTCCATGAAAAAAGTTACTATTTCATTGCACTGGAATAAATTTACAGGTAATAATTTCTAAATATGGACTACAAATCTTCAAAAAAACAAAACGTATGAGGACTCACCGACCAAATATTTTAATTTTGCCTGAAAATGATTCAGAAAAGGCTAAATTTTTCATTTCTGAAAAAATTAGAGTTACTGTATTTTTTTCTTTTAAACATCTTCCATAGAAGCACCGTGTAACACCACAGACCCAGAAAGTGTACTATGTATGCCGTGACTGGATTTGATCTCATACCCGCTGGCTTAGAAGACTTTAAGGCTATCCTCTACGCCACGGGATGTGGCTTATGGAAACGCGAATTATTTAAAAATCGAACAAGATAAGAAGTTTGGATTACAAACCTTCTAGAAATGCACCTATTTTGAATAAATTTTACTCCTAGGCACATCTATGCTTCCGTTTTTCGGCTTTCGGGTTCCGGCTTCGGCTCCGGCTATAATCGATCGATTAGAACGTTTCGTTGCATTATAAAAATTAAGGAATGTCAAGAACGAGGTAATGTTTGATGAATTAGAATCCTGTTATCCTGCTCTTGGTGAGTCCGTTCCGATTTATTTGGAAAAAATATTAAATTTAAATGGTTCCACGAAGTAAGAAAGCTCATTTTTTTGTGGCTGCATTGTACAATCACAGAATTGAAAACTGTGTTCATGTATTCACAATTCTGTGTTTTTAACTGTCCTTCTTTCCTTTACTTAAAACTATTTTAAAAACGATTTTATTTTAAATTCAAAGGCATTTTTCTTGGCATTCTTCAAGCGAGAGCACATCAATGATATTCTGTATTTAACATTTATCATTTGAAATCATGCCATTTGCAATTACGTATCGGTAATATAGTTTGAATTTTATTCCGGGTTTCTTAATAAAAGTTGTTCTTGTAATAGGCATGTTAGAATTGATAACGATAGACGGACCGCAGGTGGACCGAAGTTGATAGCAAGCTTAAGCTTTTTCTTCTAAAGAGTGAGTGAGGGAAACATCTAGCTTGCATGAAATATGAAAGTTTTTTTTGGGTGTTCAAAATCCCTTTGGATATTCAAATTAATAACGACTCGTAGATATTACCCAAGTAACCAACTTGGATATCAGAGCTTAAAAGCTCTTTATTCAAATAAAGGGCTGATTAAAAGCCACTCTTGGCGTGCATTTCGGCTTTTATACGGCATATCGGGAAATTTCAAAATATTTTGTCCGTGGGTACAACCCACTGGATAAAATTGAACAAAAATAAAAACTTTATTATGTTTTCTGTCTACTTTTCCCCCCTGAGCTTTTTGTTTTCTATCTCCTTCTCAACTTTTTCTCAGCTGATTTTTTTTTGCCGAACGGAGTAAAGCTGCCCGAACGAGGAATCGAACTTCTGATTTCTTACTTCTAAGCGCCTTTGCTAATGAACCATCTCATCTACGCACCAAAGTAGGGGAATTTGACATACTTAAAGTGAAGTTGAAGTGAAGTGATTTATTTGTAGACTTTTTAAGAAAGTTCTTACTCTGGCACAAGATGTTTCTTTTTTCCAAGTTTCCACAAAATTTCTTTTTTTTAACTTGTCCTTTTCCTTGTCTTCCGTTATCAGTGTAGGTCACTATTTTTACTGGTAAAATCTGCTCGCAACTGCATAAAAGATTGTTTTGGTTTTTGTTGAAGTTGAAATTTTTGGTTTTCTTTTATTATTAAAAGTGATAATTATCAGCCCGTTAAAAGCATTTACATTCATTGCCTAGCTGATATGAGACCTTTTTTTTGGAATTGGATTGTAACAGTGCTTATTGGCATTTGTTTTCACTGTATACGGCTTATAGGCACTGAAATGCTGCTGTGTAACCCTTATAAGGCTTATTTCTGGGCTCATTGGTTTATTGGGTAATAGGATTTTCCTTGGGAAATATCCAGGACCATGGGAGGTGTTTAGGTAAAACGGAAATCGCACAATTTTCCTAAAAAAAGCTCTTGATCCTTAATTAAGTTAATCTGGAATTTCGAAATCTGTAGAAATTACAGAGATTTTCCAAGAACTACTTTTATAAAAAAAAATTAAATTGAACTCAAATTCGCTCAAGAAAAAAGATGACCCAGATGTGATCAAAGGCGCAATTTGCCCGTTTGTTAGGGTAACCTGCTGCTTTTAAGCCCCTTTTCTGATAATATTCAAATTAGAACACCTTTTACATTAATAGGTAGTATGAATAAGTTTGCCATAATTCTTTCAGCACGTATCCGGGCCGGAAAAACCCTTTTTTTATAAAAACCTGGCAAATCCGGGCATTTGATTTCGATAGTGATGACCATAAATCTGGGCGATATCCGGGCAAATCTTCTCTAAACCTCGCAATGACTCAACAAAAATCGAGAAAAAATTGGATTTTTTTTCTATTAAAACTCATCGAAACCTCAAAAACCTTTCTCCCGCGTACTTACTACTACTCCCGCGTAGGGGAGATACGGACATAACGAGCACTCGAAGCATAGTAAGCACTCCTTTTTTTCCAGAAATGTACGAATTTTCTCAGATAAATTCTTATGAGGAACAGTTTTGTAGTTCCAATAGTATTAATTTTTCTTCCAAAAAGATATCTGCTTATCATTTTTTTAACGAACACAAACACACACAGGATCTCAATGAAACTTGATGTTTCCTCGAAGAGATTCCTTTTTACTTAACTCTAAGCATACAACTTTCGAGGATATGATGGCTAGCACCTTACAAATGCTAAAACCAACAACTCAGAGAAAGTGTACTATGTATGCCGTGACCGAGATTCGATCTCATGACCGTTGGCTTAGAAGACTTGACGGCTATCCTCTACGCCACGGGCGGGCTGAATCAAAAGGCTCGAGTTCGGTTCCTGGTCGAGGTAATTTTTTTTTTCATTTACCATCGATCGAATATTTTGATTGTTGCATTATACGGCTGTTAGAATCATCGCTAAACAAATCACCAGAAACATAAAGTATGAACGTGTGTGAATTGTTTGTAAATATTCTAAAAACAGACACACATTATCTTGTAATTGCATTGTTGGATGGTACGACTCACCGTTTAGTGCAAAATGCATCGATCATGAATGGTAAACGATAAAAAAAAATCACCTCGACCAGGAATCGAACTCGAGTCTTCTGATTATCTCATCGACACCTAACCTATAGACCAAATCGTCAGACGAAACAACTAAAGCTGTAGCTCTATAATTCAGTTATCTTCATTGAGTTGAATTCGCTGCTAGATTCAACGGCAGAAAATGCCCATCATTCCTCAATTAAAGGTGCTAAATAGGCGTCCTTCTTAAGGTGGCCATTATGCCCTTATCTCCCCTACATTCATCTTTGATATTTTATCTGAAAATATCGACAGTCCCAACCTCACTAAAATGATACCATTGGGAGAACTAGGGGTAAGACGCCCACGTTAAAAAGAATCTTGCATAACTCGTAAATGAAACGCCAAGTAAAAACACTTGTATTTTATCTCACACATAGAAAAATGTATTGCTACGCGCAGTTTTGTCAGATATACTTATATTCTTGTGAATAGTTAATTAAATCTATATGAAAATCAGGATTTTTAATTATTTATGTTTATATTCAAGTAATGTTTTCCGATTCAACATAGTAATTTCTTCTAGAATGTTGTGATGAAAGCTGCACATTAATTAAAACAAATATGAAACATTTTTATAGATAAACGGACATGGAGCGTTTCGCCCTGCCTCGACATGATTATTTAAAATCGATGAAATAGTAGAAATTATCTTAATTTAAATACATTTTTTTTGTGATGATAGTGAAGAATAATGTTAATTGTTAAATGATGTTATTTTTGTTGCATTCAGCATTTTCATTTACATTTTTAGTGGAAATGCCATTCACAAAGCCCGTCAAAGGTATTCTCACCGGCCTTCTTAGCTTATATCAGGCTTGTTTGACGTTCGAGTGTGACGTGACCTATTAGAATTTGTAAACATTATTTACAGCTAATTGGCACTGGAATGCTGTTAATCGTCGCTTTTGAGGCTTAGAGGCTGTTCACTAATTACATAAGCACACAGGGGGGGTGGGGGGGTTTCACATTCGCTTACGATCTCTTACTAGGGGGTAGGGGGGGTTTCCAAAAATCTTACGTAAGAAATGCTACATTGATAATTCGTTACAGCCATACGAAACCATAATATTCATTTTTTTTCTCCCTACCTATCTGTTGGATATTTTTGATGTTTTGTTATTCATCTTTGAATGTCCTTGAATTAATAAAAACATGCTGGTTCTTTTAAATTTATAGAGAATCAGTTCAAACCAACATCAAAAACACTAAATCACATCATTATAAAGATTAGACGATGTTTTTTCGCTTTTTACCAAAACAATCCACCACAGAAAAGTGGCGCGTTGTGACAGCACGATTTAGATCCAACATATTTCGTAAATGACTTCATCAAGAATAAATCATTAAAAATCAACATGAGGCGCTTTAAATAATGAATTTCTAGACAGTTTTTTCAGTGATAGACACTACCAACTCGAAGTTTTACAATCGATTTACCAAAAAATCCTAAAACTTTATGGCTTACCGCTAAAATGAGTCTGAGCTTTTAGGTTAGTTGACAACGTTATTGTCGTTAATCATTTTTTGTACCAATTCTAGTAGTATAGAATGATTTTTTTTTTAGATTTTTATGACTTTCAGGTCAAAAACATAAAAAAAATCTTGACACCTTGTGCTAACCTGATTTTTCACCCTTTTTTAATCGGAAATTGGATTATATATTGTTTATTCGATTGTGAAAATTTATTGAAGATTATTGTCACCCCGAACATGCTATGTCTTAATTAATATTTTATATTATCGTTTATGACATTATCTGTTGTTTTGTATAAATTGTGCACTTCAGATGCAGTTATTAAGTTTTACTTTAAAAATGCTTTGCTTTGAAGCATGGATGTCGTAACTTTAATATTTTCAAGCAATTTTTGGAAAAAACTTGTCAATTTCTCAAAGAATAACAAGCGTAAGAATAACGTAAGGGGGGGAGGGGGGTTTTTGAAAAATCTTACTTTGTCTTACCAGAGGGAGAGGGAGGGTTAAAAATTTCCAAAATTGTGCTTACGTAGTTAGTGAACGGCCCCTTATAACAGTGCTTAATGGTTTGCTGAGAACTTTTTTATCTTTAAAGATACGAAATTACATCCACAAATTTGTTCAGCGGAAAATTTCCTTTAAAGAATTTAGAAATTCGCATAAGCAGTCTCGGTTCTACAGAAAAAACAAAAAATATGTTGATTTTTCAAAGAAGATATTCAATAATCTCATACAAATTTAAGAGCTTAAATTTACTCATGTAAACGTGACCTCAAAATTCTGCAAAAAATCAGGGATGAGATTTCAACCAAAACGAAGCTTTTGAGACCCCAGGGTTTGAGAAATTCAAAAAATGATACCAAATCTACTCAGTCTGTTGCAGTAACATATAAAAATCTTTTCAGAAAATGTAGTTTAATTTTTTTTAATAATTTAATGATGAATTTTATGGAGGTTCAGTGATAGTTGCAAAGCCTAGATAATTATTCAAAGCATCAAATTTGTACAACACATTATTGTTTTATTTTATTTTTTTTTATTTGTAAAATATTTTGTTTCCATAATCATGATAGTATACTTAATAAAGAGCAACTATGAAGGGAAGTTTTCATTCCCTAACGACAATTCGGTTCAATTTTTCATGTATTTTTTTTTTTTCATTAATTGTGATGCAAAAAGCCATTGTTCTTCATGATAGGTCAGAATACAAAATACACTAAACTGAACAACCCTGGGGTACCCTAATACTAATACAAATAACATCCCGTGCCAAATGAAGCACCCGAAAGGAAGCCGCAAAGTTAGACCTACTGTCTAATGTTTATTTTATTGGGTCAGTTGAGTTGATTAGTGAAGTTTGATTCATTGAGAAGCCCTACTGCACAAGTGGACAAGAGGATGTAAATAATGTAAACAAAACATGATAAGGTACTTGCACCCATTGAAGGCAATCGGCAAGTATTGGCTATCTTCATCATTTCGAATTGAAGTAACGTACCCTTATTTCCCTTTCTCTCTGGACGATTGTCTTAGTCCAATTTTAACGACCACCCGGGCGGACTGAGTCCAGTCCATGTCTATCGTCTGGAACCAATCGGAAATCGATTATTGCTTATTGATGATTGGATGAGCTTCAACTCGAAACTGAAGTCCATGTCTCATTTCCAATGTATCTGGTTGAAATTAATCACCGATGTTATTCGAATGCAGTCAATGCAATATGTCAATGTGAAACGATGGATGTTTCTAAGAAAAAAGCCGCATATTTGTGATTAGTATTCAGTTCACTTTTCAGTTATCTTATTTTTTACATATAAAATGGAACTGAGGTTAATCTGTGGGCAGGGTAAGATACCCACAGAATTTTGGGTACAAAGTCCTTCCTACCTTCCTAGCTTCTAATCCGGCCAAATCTAAACGTCGGTCAGCCTAAACGGAGAAATGTATCACCTCAGCGTTTATCGCATCCCAGGGCCGATAAATCTGCGTAATTGGTTGCGTGTTACGTATCGCATACTAATTAGCAGTAAATTCGTCCCACGAAATCGAATGGAAGCCGGGACGTTGTAATAGAAGACAGTCACAGTCACGCAATCCGGAAGATGCTTTCAGAAGCTGTCTGTCCGTCTGTCTGTCTGTCGATTGGAAAGAAGAAATGAAACTGGGCTTTCCGGTAAAAATCAATGAAAACCTTCGCGAGAAGTCACTTTGGATTAAATTCGTTCGACTGGAATCGACCAAAGATCGAGGAATGAATGGAAAATTGTTCCGGAGTAGATGGATTTATAACTTGGGTAGAATTGTGTTTTTGTTTGGGACAATCATCAATGTTGATGCTCTGTGAATTTAGGATTCAAAACTTTAGTTTTATTGATTTTTTTCTAATTTCCAATTTTTCCAAGACAAATTTCGAATAAGACGCATAGAGTGAAAGATGGTCCTTTGAACGTGTTCGAAGGACCATGATAGAAAATTCTCAAATTATTTCAAGGTTGATGAATAAGAAATTCCGCGAGTTATTGAACAGGAATTTAAATTTTTTAATCAACTATGATTAATCAGGCGAAAAGTTAGTACCATCTGTACAATGTCGGCTTTAGTGAGTAATCTACGATGACGTGTGCTAGCTTTCGGTAGATTCCAAAAACTGTACAACGTATGGCATCAGCTGCTGCCTAGTTCAGTTATTGAATAGAGCGGCCAGCTAAAAGTGAAACATACGTCGCCATTCGGAAGGTTCAAATTCCTGTCGGGAAACAGAAACCGGAAGGTTGGAAGCAAGTAGATTGCTGAGCGGGTTGGTCATTTGAGTACCGATAAAACTATGTGTTTATGACTTTTCCAGCCATCCAGCTAGCCACGGATATCGAAGGCTTTGCTCTTGTGTTCTCACTCCATGGTGATGTCCTCTATGGTGGTTTATTCATTTGTTGCTGGAGAACAGCTACGTACATGTGACCATGCCGGGTTAGGAATCATAGGAAATGCTACTCTATTTCATGTTTCCGCGAGATCCACGAAAGGGATGTGGTTCTCTATGCTGGGTACCTATCACATGATGGGGGTGGAAAAAATATGACCGGTCTGGATAGCAGGACATCAACAACAAAACACTTCTGGTGCCATTCGCTACTCGCGATCTGTGGTGAATGAAAAAGAGCAAGAGAGTAGAAGTTGGACGTACCCTGGGAATGCGATGATGCCCGGTTCAAAAATGTTGTAAATTAAATCCCGGGTATTTTCACCGTACCGTACCCGTACTTGTGAAAACAGGTGGTTGTAGTGTATAGCTGACGGCAATTTTATGGCTTCTGGTAACATAAAATGGCAAAATGAATGCCGGCAGAAAAGTTTTCCATGATTGGTGATGTAGTATGGTTTGAATTGCTATATTTATGAAAATATCTCTCATGTTAGATTAGTTTGTGACCTTAGTTTAGTTATTTTTTCCATATTTCATCGAAAAAACAACAGCCATTTCTTAAATTTAAGTTGTATCTCTAAAAAAATTTTTTGAAAATTTTTGTCTTTTTTATAATTAAAAAAAAATTAAACATTTGAAAATCCTGTTTTATTAAAATTATCACTTTAGCATGCCCCATGAAAAAATTAAAAATTTCATTAGTTGAAAAATTTAAGCATAGAATTTGAATGGGGGAATGAAGGGGGGGCGGGGGTCTCCAAATCATAAATGAAATGTTTGCATAACTTAAAGACAATTCAGGCAAATGATACCTAATTAATTTGGCATTGGAGGGTATTGGGCTACGAGAAATATCTCACTATTTTTAACATAACTCGAGAATAAGTCAAGAAAATGGAACCAGATTCGATATGTGAAGGTTTTTGAATATAAGAAATATTTCAATGATTATTTGAGACCCCTCCCTTCTTCCAGTGGAGAGATTGAAAAGAAGAGGGCAGCTTAAATACAATTTTAATTGCAAAACTCGATAATTATTCGAGCAAATAAAACTAAATTGCACTACACTTCTTTGTAGTCATAGTTTTCGAGCTTTTTAGCATTTATTGTGTTCTATCAAAGGCATAGGCACATTATTACTTATTGGTTAAACGTAATATTTGAGATTATTTTTTCCTTATTATTTCACTCCGCACTTCACACTTCCTTCACATTTATTTTGCACTATTTCACCTTAAAATTTGACTCCCTGAAAGAGCATCGGGATAACAAAAAAGTCAGAAGGCTACAGATGATCACAGGAAATTACAAGTAAGTCCGTTACTGAGATGATAATATTTTCGTTTCAAGCAAAGACAAATTTGCATGATAAATATGCCCAGCTGATTTTTTTTTATTATTTAATTACTTCACTGACCTATTCCAAGCATCCCTCGACTGGAGAATCAATTTTTATTTTTCATTATTCAAAAATAATTTGCACACCATTAGAAAGGCTATTTCTTGAGCTTCATTTTCCATCAAAAGATATACAGTTACCTTTTTTTTTAGATTTAAGGGGGTTATCGTTGAAATTTAAAATTTTAGAAAGAAAATAAATCGATATTAAGTATGGTTTTTGATTTGAAACATAACTTTGTCAAAAACCCAGTTACGCAAAAAAAAATTATAGCGAATTGATATTGGAAAAGCTATATTTAAGCAAGACAACAAATATTTAATTATCACTGCTAGTTTACGCTCAAGAATCGGTGATAGAGGTACGTATTTTTAAACGTTGTGACGTCACGAAAATTCCACTGATTTTCAATCCATGATTCAATTTTTTTTAGAGAAATTCAATGCATTTTTCAAAATGAAAATCAGTTTAGGAGATTAAAGACTAGGGGTAAAGAATGCGTTGTGACGCCACGAAATTTGATATGTTTTTTTTTTCGAAAAGGCTAAAGTTTTTTTTTACTTAAACATTGTTATAGTATATGCTCAATAAAAATTAACATAACAAAACGCTTCAATAAATAAAATCAAGTATTGATTTTTTTAAGCTTAATTTTTTTTTTAAATTAACGTGGTTTTAAGCGTTTCTAACTAAAACATAAAACAAATCGCGCCTTTTGAACACTTGTTTCGAGAATAAAAGAACTATGATATGATTGACTCACAATTTTTCAAAAGAATCCTTGAGAATCATAAAACAGGCAGTTAGCAGTAATTTGAATTAAAATCTTGAAAAAAGATCAAGTTCATACATCAATTTTATTATGAAAAAAAAAACGCTAAAAACTTTTATTACTTGCCGTCATTAGGCAACTTATCCATGAAATAAATTCAATGTGATTCAAAAAATCTTTGAACATGATTTATAGATTAATATTTTCCATCAAAAAAATCATAAGTCTTTCAAACAATTTTTATTTACAAAATTATTTGAAAATTTTAATCTGGAAGAATAATACTAAAAAATCCAAATCAATCCTCGAATTCATATAAAATCTCAGAAAAGAAACTTCAAAATGTATTCTAAAATTAAGCAAATTAAATATGTATTAGTGCATGCTTCTATGATAAATTTGGGCCAGATCAGACTACGTGAAGGGGTCGTGCAAAAAACCAAAAATTTGTATATGATTTTGTTAGAGATAAACATAAAAATCCAGTTTTTCACCAGAAATTTTATTCTTCACCTACAGTTTTTGTTTTGAGAGTTTTCTTTAAGCTTCAACAATGGCAATATTTCATCTGAAAAACGCATTTGGATTAGAATTACGATGAAACAGTTTTTAAACTTTTAAAAGGATTTTAAAGCGTCGATTAACGAAAATTCATGTTTTTTTGTTAATTGACCCTACAGAAGCTAATTTTTATTACTTAATTTTTTTTTAAATCATAAGCCTTATCAAAATGGAGAATTGCGATGAAATATTTGTCATAGTTGAAGCTTCGTGAAAAACGATAATGAAAGGAAATCGGCCCATAAAGACTTAAGAAAATGGTGCAAAACTGGGTTTTCATGTTCCTTCCAAAAAATATTTGTCATAATTCCGTACAAATTTCAAGCTCATTGCGCAATCTATTTCATTTGCAGTTAAACTAACTAATATTAAAAAAAAATTAAGAGACAAATTTAAGTGCTTTTTCGAATAAGTTTTTCCTTGAATTTTATTTTTTTTAAATAATTTTCACGTAAAAACACTTTTTTTTCAATAAAATTGATGTTTGCAGTGTAGCTGTTTTTGGGCCTTTTTAGATTCAACGCAACCTTTTTTTTGCTAATGAATGGATCCATTTCATCACCAAATTACATTATTCGTTATGTTTCTATGCTTTTTTTATTTTTTTTAGTACTAGCATTAAGTTTATAGTTTTAATTATTTATTGTAATAGAAATTAAAATTTCGTTTCGTCACAACGATTTGCAAAACCGTGATTTAAAAAAATGGTGCCTTGTGACGAAACAAAATCTCTGTAAAATGAATTGAAATCAAAATTTAATAAAATATAAAACAGTATTTTGTTGATTGTAAAAAAACTGATACTTTCCTGAAATTTTCATAAAGTTTGGTCGTATAGAGGAGCAAAAGTATGGTTTGGTTAAAAAAATCAGGTAAGTGGGAAAATTGGCGTTTTGTGATGTCACGACTTCTGTTTCTTAAATTATGAAAACAATTCGTGCAATAAAAGTATTTTTGATTCCAGTTTGTACCGCTTTAAATTCTGAATTAAGAGGTAGGTATATTTTTTTCAATGTGTTCAATAAACCGTAAAATGTACATACAATTTACCAAAAAATTGTTTTGCAAACGTTGTGACGTCAGGCTGGAATGGGTCGATAAAAAAAAGGCCAGTTCAGGGAGAAAATCAAAAGAACAATTTTCATTTGGAATATTATTGTTCTGATTATTGAAAAAGTTAATTATGATTATCTATGGTGCTTTTTTCAAAAATGTCCATAGTCAAATTTTATCAAACATCGATAAATTGAATCATTTTACTTGAAATTAAGAAATCCATATTACAAAAGCCATAACATTCTCATGAACCAGCTTTTGAAAGCCTTTCCCAGTGGTATTTCTATTAAATTAATCATATCCATAAAATATGCTTAAAAATCTAGAATTAAGACAGTAACTTGGAGAAAGTTGCTTTTAAATTCGTGAAATCACTCCGCCCTTCAAGGAGATTTTTTTCAAGTACAAAAATGAATTAATCGTAGAAGTCACTTTCAGCCTAAGAAATTTTATTGTACGACATTATATTAAAACTATGAATTATTAATTTTGAGTCGCCATTCCACTAAACTGTTGTTTTGACACTCAAAAACCCTTCCTCTTCTTTAGATTCGGTTTTTTTTTTAAATGTAACAAAATGAGTTCAGAATTATAAACCAACAATTTTAATTTTTAATTCATTCATCAAAATACAAATTTAACACATAAACAAGCCAAGTGACCAACCTGAAGCCATGTGACAGTCGTTTACTATTCCTAATAGTTAACAGAATGAGCAAAAAAAAATCTTAAACGTAATATCCATTACTTTAAAGCTAGTCACTTTGATTCAAAAAATCATTTATGCCTTCATAAATTTAGAGCTGGATTGAAATATTTTTCAAAAAACTAATTTTGACCCTAACATAATTTTGTTATTCTTTTTCTTCTATATGCTCAACTTCACATTCAAAAGAGTTTTGATAAATTATACAAAGCAACAAAATATACATTTTTTTTTGAGTTGCCAAGAATTTATTAGCTTAGGGACCATTGAAATATTACTAAACATTTTAAAGGGGAGGAGGGGGGGGGGGTTATTTGGTCAGCTTTTAACGCTTTGAGGATTTTCCTTAGAAAATCTGATACGAATGAGTTACGTAGGGAGGAAAGTGTTCGAAAAAGATCAATGATTTCGTTACGTTAAATTTGAATGGGCCCTTATTTAGATTAATTTGGGTGCCCTGAATCAAAATATTTAATTTTTTTTTCTATCAGGTTTTTTTTTGCAATAACCTTTGAAAAAAGAAAAAAAAATCATTTAAGATATTTCAGCAATTTTTTGTTAAAACTGCAAAATATAACAGAAGTTTTGAAAAAAAGGTTTAAATAAAATTTCCCGTAGACCGCAAGTAACTTTGATTTCTGCATAAAAGTTATAGAAAATTTCATTTTGTCTTGTTTTCCTTATCTTGTAATAAATGAAATTTTCAAATAAAAAAAACGTTGAAAAATTTTCTCGGCGATTTCAGTCTCAAAAAAAATCATAAAACGATGTTTATTTACTACATCCGACTTTTCGGCATGTTTATTTTGCCTTTATCAAGAAATCTGGCGAGTTGGAAAAAGTTAACAAAAAAAAAACAAATTGAATTTTGGATTTTTTTTTTGTCAAACAAAATAAAACCTTAGAATTTCACTCTTTTAAATCGCTGTATTTCTGAAATTAGAATATCTAATCAGAATCAGATCTTTGTTTTTTCTTGTAGGTTTTGGTTTCATCAGTTGACAATGATTGATTCCACCTAAATCTGATTCATTGTTAAAATAATAATCGCTATATTAAGAAAACTTGATGTGATAGAAAAATTCCGAATAAAAAATTCGAGTTTAGGGCTCAAAATCTATTTAAATCAGTCACTTAAAAAAGGCACTGAAAATGGTGTTCTCAGGAGTGATCAATTGTATGTTAACATTAAGCTAAAATACAGTTTTCAAATTTCTAATTCTCAAATTTTAAAAACTAATATTTTTCATCTCCGTATTTGGTAATCATAAAAGAAATTCACCTAATTTTGTGGTCTCACTATTTGGATTTTTACATTTTTATTGAAATAAATAAGTTTTTGTGCTTTGAATCTTAATTTTTGTGTTCATAAAACGTAATGTTCTTGAAATCCTATAAAGCTAAATTATTATTAGTTAAAATATGGTACGTTTTCTTTATTTTTATTATTTTTAATCTTCTTTTTTAAATCCATCGAGGTTTTTTTTTTCAAATAAATCTTTGAAAAGTTCGAATGATTTGAAGAAGCAACTTCACAGTTGAATTCTAATGGACTGTGTTAACCAAATTAAATTTGAAATTTAATGATATATTTTCCGTATTGTAAATCTGTGCACTGATTGTTATTGCTTAAGCTCTAAATACTGGTTTTATTAATTCGTATTCTTTTTCTGGTGATTTAAATTCGTAAACCAGACTGCTTCCAAGTTATTTTTCAGCAATTCTCTTGTTCAGAATAAGAAACATTATTAAAAGCTGTTTATTAATGACTTACCAGAAAAAGCATGGATTTGAAACTTTGATTTAGACTTGTTTTGAATCTTATTAGAAAAAATTATTATTTTTTCGAGTTTGGTCTTCAGTAGGAAAATAGATTTAGGAGTCAATTTGCTTATTTCTAGATATGGTTAATCGTTCTAAAAGTCTTATAGAATCTAACAGTGAGCTGATATTGGAATATAAGTAAGAATTATTAATTCCATAAAAGTATGAGAAATGAGGGACAAGGATGCCGAAATTACAGAAAAATCTATAATTTAACAGAATTTTGAGCACATTTTGATCACAGAATCTGTGTCACAGAACACAGAATTTTCGGAATATTCAAAGATTTCACAGAATTTTAAAATGTTGGACGTATTTTTCAAAATTTAACTTTTTATGTCAGTATAAATTTTGGATAATTATCTTAGAAATGGAATAATATGATAGAATTGGTAATGTAAATAGATTTTTCTTTAGTAAAATGTAAAAAAGACGCAATTTGCCATGATTTTTGAACAAAATTGATGAAGAAGGCATCACAGAAAACCGTCACAGAATTTAAGGGTAAAATCACAGAAAGTCAGATTTTTTTATCGTCAAAATACAGAATTTTTTTCGGCAACCTTGGTGAGGGGTTTGACAAAGCGGCAATCGTGCGTTGACGCGAAAACTGTGAGGAAGTGATAAAAAAATTAATAATGTTGTTTTCTTGTAGAAGGTGGCAAATCTGCTAAACTTGTTATAACTTCGATAAAATAGAAAATTTTGAGTTATTTTAACGGTCAAACCACAGGGAATGAAGAACGTCAACAAAAATGGCCTTGATTCATAAAAATGGTACTTCATAGTGTGCAATGAAGCTGGCGCATATGTTACTCAAAAACTTTAGTCAATAAACTTATTCTTTCGACGCTATCTCAAAAACTACTTACAGATCGCCACACAATTTTGCACATGTAAACATTACATCAATTTTCATCCATTCGCTCAAAAGTAGTTCACAACTGAAAGTGTTGCATTTTTTTCAAATACGGACGGCGAATATTGTGTATGTTGAATATATGTTGACCTCACCTCATAAGGTATCAATCAAACTGTATGAGGTATGGTCATCATATTATTACCATTAAGCAAAGAAAACAAAAGTCAAACATCCCTCCAGCCTGAAGTTCCAGCATAGGAAAAAAAAACCCCAATCGGAAGCCTCCTCAAACAGATGTATCCATCACGTGTGTTGTCTCGGTCGGCGGCATAAGTAGTTTGGTAGCTAGCTTGTTTGTTTTCCTTCCACCCGCAAGTGCTTCGATGACAAAATATTCACAACGAACGTCTTCACTAGTCCTATCACGACGTTCGATGGCATTTCCGCCACCAGTCGACACAATTGACTGGGGCCGTCCAACGAGGTTGGTGATTGACAATCTTATTCGGAACCATTCGGTAAACAGTAGAAAACTGGAGCAAAGCTGATACTCCAACTCCACCAATATTGGTTGGCCATCGGGGAGGGGGAGGGAGTTTGTTTTCTTTTCCCACCAGACAAGTGTTTTTGCTTTCCTGACTTATGTCTCCGGGAAAAAGTTAGTCGACAGGCCTCTCTTGTTGTTCTTCTTCTTCTTGTTGTGGTGTCTAAATAACCGAAGTTGAGGACATTGTTTTTTTTTCTGTTGTTTGGTTTTCGGTTAGTCTCTCTCTTATCTTTGATTTGTTCCGTTCAGTACCAACCCCGAATTGAGTTGTGTAAGTCGTTTCTTTTTTCAAGGGCAATAATCGTGTCGTCTGATGAGCTTATTTGGGTGGAATTCCTCCTTCCGATGATAGGGATGGAATTTCGCATTCGGTTCCGATGATTTGTCGGGGATTTGTACTCGGAATTGATAACGAAATTCGGCAACTTGGCCGATAGTGGCTACAAGCCCGTTGATGATGATTGATTCCTTTTGTGGGTTATTTAGAGGATTGTGAATAAATCAACTTGAAGTTAAGTTGCCTTCTTCTTTGAACATTGAAAACGGAATTCCCTACAGGAAGCTCGTGGTTTAATTGATAAATTAGTGTGCATGATTAATTTTCATTTATGTTCATGTATAAATTCAGCCATTTAGATATGCATACCTACTGCCGACTGCAGTAGGAAGCTACAAAAAAAGCCTAAAGGCTCACGGATGCGAACCAACGACGGTGGCAAAGACGGATATCGCCAACCCATCTCTGGCAACATAATCATAAATCCACTCAGTAATTAGGCGGGATCGTCAGTTTTGAATTTCAAATTAGCTCTACTAGAAGAAGACAGACCTCGAGCTCGAAAGGAAGCTCACTCATAATGTCACACACAAAGAGGCGACATTCCTGAATTCAATTATAGCTCAGCCAACCTAGCAGTGTTGACTGAGTTGACTATTGGAAGTTGAGAGCGGAGTTCTCTTCCCACAAATGCAGGCACATTGCTCTATGGTGAAGTTTGAGTCACACCTCATTTGAGGCGATGCCTGAAGTAATTTTCTACATTCCACCACCTCGATGCAACCGAATGCAATCACTCGGTTGGGCGTTTTAAATCTGGCGGAAATTTGCTGCCGCGAATAGCTTCTTGGTGGATGCCGCTTAGGACTTGACTGCGCGGAGTCAGGGGCGTGTCCAATCAAATTTTCAAATTCTTTCGATGAATTTCAATTTTACGTCCTTGAGCCCAAGCACTCGCTGCAGAAGCTCAAAGTAGATATTCCTAAAAGCTCGCAGGTGGTTTTTGAGGTGTTTTATCCCAGGATTCAGCTAGATGGCGCTTCAGAACTTCCAAACCATCATGTTATGTAAAGTAGACTTTGGGATTTAATATACCCTGGACAGTCAAGTTCGTAGGGTTCAGTTCAGATGAATTCACCGGCCCCTCAGAGCTCTTAATTAACCATAAAAAAATTGTGCACACAAAAATTGGGATTTCTTCTCTTCTTGAGCTAATGTGAAGTCCTGCTTCAAAACCAATAGCAAAAACCAAAATTTAGACGTGTCCACAGTTCGAGAAAATGCCGTAGAACTAGAACTGATGAACTATTCCGATACGTTAATTGTTGGTCTGCACCTCTTCAGGATGTTAGTTTGATCTTCACAAGAGAAGTACGGGTGATTCCGAAGCAGACCTTCAACAATGCAGGTTTCTACAGAATGGTGAATTTTAATACGTCTGCAAAGGGTCGTGATCTTTCTGGCAACAAAAATCTGTAGTTCTGTTTTTTCATGAACCGCTGTAAGGCGACGAAGTCATCGGTAGAAAATAAAAAAAGAAAAAGAAGAAAATAAAAAAAATTTGGGGGTCCAAATTATCGAAATCGATTAACAAACGCGTGTTCACTGTTTGACGTAAACTTTATTAATAATCGTTTTCTATGTACAACTATTGGCTATTTATACTGTGTGCTGTGTATGTGTGTGTGAGATATCGAATGTGTCGTGTATGCTATTGTACATGCAGGTGATTGTATGTTATTGCTATTGTTGTTCGCTATTGTCTGCTTTCGCTGTCGACTGTCGTCTGCTGTTGTTGTTGTTGGTAGCCGGCTATTGTCTGTCGCCGGTAATTGCTGCTACCTGCTATTGCGTGTCGCTGATTGGCTGACGCAATTGTCGTGTCGCTGATTGGCTAGCGCAAGCGTCGTGCGTTCTGGATGTCGAACGTTCTCGATGAGTGGAACGTTCTGGATGATTCGATGCGATGACGCAAGAAGGGATCGGCGGTAAAGTACGCCACAGTACTCCCCCCTTAATGGTTCCAGAATTTGGATGGTATTTTGACCTGGCGTCCTGAACGGGTTCGAATTGCAGGGGTGCTGTCATCGGTGACATCCAAAGGCTGGGTTGAGTTGGTTGAAAAAGTTGGCTCGTCGGGTACGATGAATGCGGCTTTCAGGCGATCAATTGAAATCGGCGAACGCTTGCCGTTGATGTCGATGATGAATACCTTTTTCTTCCGGCGAAGTACTCGGTATGGGCCATCAAAGGTTGACTCAGTGGAGGTTTAATTGCACATACCTTGACGAAGACGTGGCTGCAGGTTTGCAGATCCTTTTGGATGAAGGTTGCATTCTTAGCGTGGTTGGTCGTGGGCGTTGGTCGCAGCTTATTCATGGCTTTTTTCAGGTCGGCCACGAATTCCGATGACGGTTGTTTCAGTTGATTATCGACGAAGAAGTCACCTGGCAAACGCAATGAAGTGCCATAGGTGAGATCAGCGATCGTCGCTTGAAGGTCTTCCTTGAGGGCGGTTCTCATTCCGAGGAGCACGAGTGGTAGCGACTCTGTCCACTTAGCGTTTTGGTGGCACATAATCGCTGCTTTTAGTTGGCGATGAGTCCTCTCGATTTGTCCATTTGCCTGGGGATGGTAAGGCGTTGTACGAAGATGTGTTATCCCAAGTATTGTGTTCAGCTCACGGAAGAGCTCCGACTCGAATTGACGACCAAGATCAGTCGTCACGTTGACTGGTACTCCGAACCTTGAGATCCAGCCGTTAACGAATGCTCGAGCGACGGTGATGGCAGTCATATTTGGGATTGGTATGACTTCTGGCCAACGGGTGAATTTGTCTATCATCGTGAGGCAATAGGCATTTCCTTCCGATGGAGGTAGAGGTCCGATGAGGTCCATGTGAATGTGTGCAAAACGATCCGATGGGGTATGAATTTGCACAACTGGGGTTTTGTTGTACCGGTGTACCTTAGATTTCTGGCATGGCAGGCAATGTGTGACAAAAATTTTGCAATCTCGACGAATCGATGGCCAAACATATCGATCACTGACAAGTCGTGTCGTTGATCGTATGCCTGGATGCGAATTATTGTGAAGCTTCCTGATGATTGCTTGTCGAAATTCCTTCGGAACAAACGGTCTGATGGCTTCGGTGGAGATGTCACAGTAGATCGGTTGTGAGGATAAAAGTGATTTGAGCTTCTTCAGCAGTAAGCTAGTATTTGCTGGAGGGGATTGCAAATACTGCTGTAGCTCGGGATCGGTTTCCTGCTGGGTGGCCATTTGCTCGAAGTTTATTGTTTCGCTAGTGGTCGAGATGATTTCAATTCGGCTGAGCATATCGGCAACCTTGTTCGACTCACCGGGAACGTGTCGAATATCCGTTGTATACTCGCTGATGAAACCTAGATGACGAGTTTGAGTTGGTGTCGCTTTTTCAGGGCGCTGATGAAAGGCATGAGTGAGTGGCTTGTGGTCGGTGTAGATGCAGAACTCACGTCCGATGAGGGTGTCCTTGAAGTACTTGACCGCTTCGTACATTGCGTAGAGCTCACGATCGTATGTACTTGCCTTTCGTTGGGCTTCCCTCAATTTGCGGGAAAAGAATGCGAGTGGCTGGCATCCTTTTTCGGTGATTTGGTGAAGAACAGCGCCAATTGCTGTTCCTGAAGCATCGACGTCTAATGCTAATTTCGCTTGGGCCGATGGGTGAGCGAGTTGAGTAGCATTAGCTAAAGCTGTTTTACACTGTCGGAAAGCTGCGAGGGTGATCTCGTTCCATTGCAGAGGTGTTTGGTCGTTTCGGATGTTACCGGTAATCATTTGCTGGAGCAACTGTTGCTGGGCGGCAGCGCCGGGTAGGAAACGACGATAGAAATTTATTGTTCCTAAAAATCGCTTCATCTGCCGGGCAGTCGTAGGTTGAGGAAAATTCATCACAGCTTCGACCTTGCTCGGGTTTGGTTTGATGCCCTCGGGAGTGATGAGATGACCCAGGAATTTCACCTCAGATTTCCCGATTTGGCATTTGCTGGCGTTGATGGTCAGGTTGTTTTCCCTCAGGATCTGGAATACTTGACGCAAATGCTGTTTATGTTTTTCGATGCTGGCGGAGGCGATGCATAAGTCGTCGACGTACGGGAAAACATATTCCAGGTGGCCCAGAATCTGATGGAGATGCCTTTGGAGAGTTTGACCGGCGTTACGCAATCCAAATGTCATGAATTTGAACTCGAAAAGGCCAAACGGGGTCGTAATTGCAGTCTTCGGCACGTCTTCCGGTGCTACGGGAATTTGGTGACAGGCACGTTGCAGATCAATGCATGAGAAAATGCATTTCCCATAGAGGATGTTGGAAAAGTCCTGGATATGTGGCACTGGGTAACGATCGGGAACGGTGATGGCGTTAAGGTTCCGATAGTCACCACACGGTCTCCATTTGCCATTGGATTTCCGTACCATGTGAAGAGGACTGGCCCAGGAACTTTTCGATGGTTGGCATATTCCCTGCTCCATAAGGAAACGGAATTCCTCTTTGGCTTCCTTCAGCTTGTCGGGTGGCAACCGGCGGGGGCGACAGAAAACTGGTTGGCCTGTCGTAATGATCTGATGGACGGTGTTCGACTTGGTCGGGTGATGGTTCATATTCAGGATGGTGATGTCTTGGAATTCCTTCAGGATGTCTGAGAAGGGCGAGTTCACATCAAATGTGGTTATCGTTGGCTCGGAGGCAGCGTTGATGTTGTTCACTTGCAGGTTGGTGAGGTTGTCAATCAGCTTGTTGCGTTTGAGATCCACCAGAAGATCAAAAAGCTTCAAAAAATCAGCTCCAATGATCGGGGATTTCACATCGGCGATAGTGAAAATCCACACAAATGGTCGGCGGAGTCCGATGTCCAATTGCAACCGCTTGGTGCCATATGTTTGTATGGGGCTGCCATTTGCTGCGTAGAGACGATGAGACGGTGAAGGGTGAAGCTGTTCTCGTGGTGTCGGTGGTAGCACGGAAATATCAGCACCAGTGTCGATTAGAAACTGTTGTGCTGATTGCTGATCATGCACGTGGATACGCAAGATGTCCTTGTTGAGTTCGATGCTGGATACATCGGATTGTGCTGGTTCGAAGGAGGCTTCGGATGGTTGCGTGCAATCGGGTGATTGCACGGAAATTAATTTTTTGCTGGCCGGGTGTACACATTCAACTTGCCGTCGTAGAATATACACGGCACGTTGGTGTTGTCTCCTCTCTGCTTCTCGCACTTCTGAGCCTGGACACCATGTCGGTAGTGGAACCAACATATCCATCGGCGGGAGCTTGTTGACCGGGAGGGCGTTTGTGAGCGACGGTTTGAAGATCGGGTCTGATCTCGATACGTCGGCCGCTCACGACTGCGGGATTTGCCACCAAGCACCTGATCGAGACGGCGAGAAAGTTCCTCGATGCGTTGTTCCAATGCGGACGGTTCGACGGAGTGAACGGATGGTGGATCGCTCCTCGGGACTTCCAAAATCTTGTCGGCCACTTTCGCTTGTTCGTCCAATGGAGCGGTTGGCATTGCTGCGATGATGGAACGCACTGTGACTGGCAGTGCACGGAGCCACAAGTTGGAAAGAACGTTGTCCAAACACCCGTCACCACCCAGGCGGCGCATTTCCGAAAGAAGAACGCTCGGCTTCTGGCCACCTAAAATCATTCCGGAAAGCAAACTCGTTAGTCGCTGGTTATGAGAGAGGCGAAAATGCGAAATCACGGCGGATTTCAGTGTTTCGTATTTGTCGTTGTTAGCAGATTCGGTGCATTGTGCAATTGTGGTATGCACAAATTTACAGCGGGGCCCAAGAGCAACAATCACGGTGTGAAATTTGTTCCTGTCGCTCCTGACACAATTCACGCTAAATGCGGCTTCCAGACACAAGAACCAAGTTTCGATGTCGTCCGGATCAAATGCAGGATAGCTGACTTTGGAAATCAGCGCTGGTTCCGCTGCTAGTGAATTTTCACTTTTCACGTCATTTTGGGCCATGGTTCCACTGCACTGGTGTTTTTTTTTCACTAATATCACTAATGTTCTTCAGGAGTTTTTTTCACCACTAAATTCACTGGTTTACTGATGCCACGGTTGGTTCCTTTTGATCACGTCGGGGTCACCAAAATTTGGGGGTCCAAATTATCGAAATCGATTAACAAACGCGTGTTCACTGTTTGACGTAAACTTTATTAATAATCGTTTTCTATGTACAACTATTGGCTATTTATACTGTGTGCTGTGTATGTGTGTGTGAGATATCGAATGTGTCGTGTATGCTATTGTACATGCAGGTGATTGTATGTTATTGCTATTGTTGTTCGCTATTGTCTGCTTTCGCTGTCGACTGTCGTCTGCTGTTGTTGTTGTTGGTAGCCGGCTATTGTCTGTCGCCGGTAATTGCTGCTACCTGCTATTGCGTGTCGCTGATTGGCTGACGCAATTGTCGTGTCGCTGATTGGCTAGCGCAAGCGTCGTGCGTTCTGGATGTCGAACGTTCTCGATGAGTGGAACGTTCTGGATGATTCGATGCGATGACGCAAGAAGGGATCGGCGGTAAAGTACGCCAAAAATACGATATTCTCCAAATTTTTCATGCGCAACCCGCGTAAGCTTCGCATTCCGTTTTTTAACCCGTTCTTGTTTTTGTTATACAGGAAGGTCTTGAAACTTTAGGATCTTGTAAGGCTTGGTATTAAGATCAATTTTCAAGATTTCAAGAGTTAATCCGGTATGTTATAATCTATCGCCAATTTTGTGATACTACGTCCAGGAATTCTCTCAGGGCGCATCTTGATGATCTTCACCATGGTAGATGTCGCCACAGTAGCTTCATGACCACCACCATACCGTTTTTTTGGTACTTCTGATCTCCAGGAATCTTCCAAGTGCAAGGCAAAATTAAAAAAAAATTGTACAGCTCACGAAATTTGTATTTCTGTCATTAGACAGCCTAAAACTATTTTTACAAAAAAACTTGTTAAAAAAATTAACAAAAAAAATCCTCCTACAGCTTAGACAAAATGTTAACAAAGTGACAAGGTCCTTTCGGTTTTGTGTACTTCTTAATAATCACTCCTTAGTTGGCAAGTCAATTGTTTCCTGAGCCTATGTCCGCGAGTTCGAGCCCAAGAGTAAATATCGAACACAGTTGTACCGGATAAATTTTACAATATTTCTCCGCCAACTGGAACGTTGATAAAGTCGCGAATGCCATAAAGATGGTAAAACGACTATAATCGAAACAAAAAAAAACTCCTTAAAGTTATGTAGCAGTTCATTTTCTTGAGTTGACAAAGTACTGTCAACTTTTTTTGATCTGGTCAAAATAAATTGCTCATTTACAAAAGGAAAAGACTATGTAGACTTAGATTAATTTGTTCCATGTAGAAAAACATCGGTGCAGGGTTGGAGGGCTCCTCCAAAACCACGAAGAACAGAGAGAAAACCACACCACAGCTTCCGAGTGCAATCCTCTTGAGCTGATCATTCTCCAAATGTTAGCCGAGTTTCAACGAGCTGTAAGAAGCGATGCCACACATATCGATTTTCGGTATTTATACCGATTTTTGGGCAAATTTTTTATCATGAATCGATAGCTGGCGTGGAATAACATTGATCTGTGCAACTGTCCTATAGTTTCTATGTTCTGTAAAATGATGCACTATTATTGTACTCAAGCTCAAAGCCAATGGACTCAGCTCAAGGCTGATATTTGTTTCTACAGACCATTCTCAATTGACAATGCTATTGATTCCTGAGATGCTAACTTTTCAAGGAGCAATATTGTTAATGCAGTTGAAATCAGAAGTTTTCGCACTGGTGATTGGCAACCTTGCCAGCCAGCGACGATAAAAACTTCATCAAACACCTCGGCTATCGACAAATCTCTGGTTTGTTTAGCTCCAACTCTTGGAGAATGTTTAATTGATGTCTGGTCAACATTAAATGTCGCCGTCGCTGATGTTGAAGAAAACTGCGGTTTGGGCACTCAGCGGCAATATACACCGTTTAAATATGATTTTTGTTCACTGTGCAATCAGAATACACACTTGCCATATCATCGATATAATCAAGGTGTGTTTATACATATAGGAGGTGTTACCGTATGTCAAATTCCCGATTCAGCCATTTTGACCATTTTAGTTTAGCAATTGCTGAACTCATGAAATTTCTCTACACACAAACCAGTGAATAGCTGAACCAAATTTTCTTATGTTTGTAAACAAACTCATTGAGCGCTCCGCGCACTCCTCGCCTACTGACTGTGAAAGTCGTAGAACCTTGTGTTTCTATATACCTTGGGTATGATCTTTAAACGTTTTTCATCTTGTGAGCCTATTTAAAAAAATGATATGATACATAAGAATGAGTCGATTTGGGGTCATTTGTGGATTTCTCAAACCCTGGGGTCTATAAAGCATCGTTTTGGTACAAAACTCAGCCATGATTTTTTGCAGAATTTTTAAGTAACGTTTACATGAGTAAATTTGAACTTTAAGTTTTGTATGGAAAATTGAATATTTTGTTAAACAGCTTTTTTTGTCTGATAGGAAACAAAGTTACGGTCTTTGACAAAGTTGTTTAGCGGAAAATTTCCTTTAAAGCATTTGTAAATTGGCACAAAAACCAGAAGCAGGCTCGCCTCCACATGTGAAACGAAAATGATGTTGATTTTACAGTGCAAAATATTCAACTTCCCCATACAAACGTTAAAGTTCAAATTTACTCGTTTAAACGTTTTTTTTTAAAATTTGCAAAAATTCATGGATGAGTTTTGAATCAAAACGAAGCGTTTCAGACCCCAGGGTTTGAGAAATTCAAAAATGACTCCAAATCGCCTCAGTCTAATGGTACACTTTAGAGCACCTGTATCCGTGGTCCAAACAACGGGTTTAAACGGGTAAGGCTGCCAGTTGTTTCACAGGGCTGGATCTCACTTCGTTTATCCAATTATGGAATAAATAAATTCTAACTGTAGACCTCGCTGCTCTTTAAACGAAGAACACCTTTTTTTAAAGAGCTTTTTTTTCTATTGCATAAAATTCTTGGGTTTCCACATGCTTTATGCGTGATTTGAAAAAAAAAACTTTATTTATCCTAATCAGTTTAAGAAATGTCAATTTGATACTTTTGACTGAAGCCGCTATGTCTCCCTTATTCCTTTATCAACTAGTACTAATTATATATATATTTCATTCACGTTATTCAAAGTGAAAGAAAATATCGATTAGCAGCTTGGAATAAGCAACTGATTCTGCAAAAAAAATGATTCCCTCTCTTGATCATCTATATCGGCGCTGGCCATGTCCTAGTAGGCAAAAGATAATTTGAAAAATAAAGAAAAGGATTACAAAAGAAATTTGTGCACATTCAAGTTTTTCAATAAATGAATTCCAATTCATCTCTAAGAGCATAATTATTTTAAAATCTTTTTTTTGACTGATCGCCAACAGACCGCTATTTTTAAACTTTAAGCACTTAAAAATATAACTGCAACTGTAATTTTCATAAAATTTTATGCTGTCTGTTTAAAAACCATTAATTGGTTGTCGATTGGCTGTGATTTTAGTTATTTGTTTTTTTTTCAACTTTGTTATTATTTCAAATAATTTTATATTTACTTAATTCTTTATTTATACGCTAATTAAATTATTTAATCTCCATATCCCCCTGCACAAGTTATAATAAGTTAAGTTACATATCTGTCCGAACTGTTTAATAGTCGAATGAAAAAAAAAAAACAAGAACATTCACCCATGAAAATTTAACACTACAACTGTACAAATACAAAGGATGAATGTTGAACTTTCACATAAAACAACCCGTTTGATACTTAATGGTATAATTGTTTATCACATGACATCCACCGAATTTCCATTTTCAAATTCCCGTTTTTTCTCCGGTTTTCACGATTGATAATTTTGATTTTCCCTGTATAAAATACATAAATAAAAGATTTAACAATTTGATTTTTTTAACAAAAAAAAAACATTTATATAAAAGTTTATAGGGATTTTTTACACACAATAAAATTTTAGCAGGTTGAAAAGCAAAACTCCAAAAAATAATTCTAGAATAGCCTAAATTGTATCCTGCAAAATTTCGTCAAAAGTTGTCACCTTCTCCTTAGATTTAATTACTGATCCATAAATCAAAACTCAATTTTAAATTGGGATTCATAAGGCTGGAACAAATATCAATTTCTTCTTTTGTCACCCCCCCTTCGAAATTTCAAAAAACCCGAAGGGGGAAATAAATTAAGTTTGAAGTGATTTATGTAAATTTTGATTAAAAATTCCAATATCTGAAAGATTAAAAGACCAAAAAAAAAAAAAACAAATTTAAGAAGATGGATGTTATTTCACCTTTTGTTTTCTTGATTTGATTGAATTATTTGGTAAAAAATTACTTGATTTACAAGTTTTGTGCAACGATATAGTATGCAATATTTTTGCATACAAGCTTCCGTGCCATTTATTCTAATTTATTTGTTTTTCGCATTATTTTTTATTGTCCCCCCCCCCCTCTCGATGTTCCTACTCCGAGTGACAAAAGAAGAATTTGAAATTTGTTCCGGCCTAATTTGATTTTTAAATTAAAATTGGAATTTATTTGCATAGCTCAAGATAGATAGATATTCATTGCTACTGATTGACATTTTAATTGAAAGTTTTGCTACGTAGTTTTGAGAACTGATTTTGCTGAATCGTATCTTTCTAAAGCATTCTGAATTTTTATATCAATTCTCGCCCTGAATACTAAATTAGGTTTTTTGTTGGGTTTCATTTGAATTTTTTTTATAATTCGTTTTTCAATCCTGAATTATGTGTGCTGGATTCTGAATTTGGTATATTAAAATAAATTCTGAAAATAAGTCTAGCGTCAAAAAAAAAAATATTAATGCCATTTCTAAATTGAATTTTTAATCAAAATTTTTAAACCCATGCTGAGGGTAAAATTTTCTTTCCAAATACTGATTTTTTTGATAAAATATTCGTAAATAAATTTTGCGCGTTTACTCCATTTCATAAGAAATGTTAATAGTTACTAATCATATGTGTATGAGTAATATCAAGAATTTTATTAGAATTTATTTTAATTTTATATTTTCGTAATAAAATGAAACTTAAGGTATGGATCGTATAAAAATGTGTACTTTAATGAACCAATTTTAAAATAGCCGAAAAGAAAAAAAAACTATATTTACTAAAAAAAATTTATGCACATCTGTTCTAGAAAGTCGCAATGTTATAAAATTTTTTTTAAATTTTAATTATTTCTCAACCCAGACTGCCAGGTTTAATTTTACTTGGGATTCGTGAAGAACGCGCACTAAGGTATAAAATTTAAAATTCTTACATTGAATAACACTATCAAAGTTAGTCTAAAAGAAAAAAAAAATCCAAGCTTCATCTTTTTAGGTTTATTATTATTTCAAACACATTTTTACTATTCACTGCACAATATCCGTGAGCTTGGGAATATTTTTTTTATGAGAATTTTTCTGCAACGTTTCGTTTTATTAAGATTTAAAAATTTTTGGAATTGAAACTAGAACACTGAAAATGTATACACTACACTAAGCAGGAAAATTCAGATTTTTGAAAAAAAATCCTGATTTCTCAATAATGCCCTCAGGGAATATAAATCCCGATACTTTCTAGCTTTTCATGAATCGTTGACTAATCTAAAATTAAGGATTATGAAATGTAAAGCTTTTAAGAAAAATTTAAGAATTGAATGAACTTAAGAATTAAATAAATTCGATTATTAAAGAATTTTCCCGGTTTCGATTCGAGATTTCAAATTTTCCCCGGTTCCATTTTGAATTTCCGGTTTTTCAGGTTCGTTGGCCTCCCTGTCATCAGAAGACCGCCAACCGTGGCCTAGAGGATAGCGTTTAAGTCTTCTATGCCAGAGGTCATGAGATCTAGTCTCGGTCACGGCATACATAGTACACTTTCTGTGGGTTGGTGGTGTTAGCATTAGTAAGATGCTAGCCATTATTTCCTGGAATGTACGCTTTAGTCTTAAGTAGAATTTAGATCTCTTCAAAGAAACATGAAGTTTCACTGAGATCCTATATGTGTGTGTTCGTTTAAAAAAAAGTGTTTTTAAGCGAGCCTTCGAAAAAATTGATTGTTTAAGATTTTTAAATTTCACTTTTAGAAACAGCAAAAATACCCTTAAACATACCTCATTTTGCCTATTTTAATCTCAGCCTATAAGGCTTTACAACGTAGAAAATATTTTACAGGTATTTAAAATTAGGACTTAGTATTTTGTGATTATGTGTGGTTTTGTTCCGCTTTCTAATGGCGTGAATTATACTGTATTGACGTTATAAGAAAACAACAATGCTTACAAAAATAATTACTGTTTAATGATTAAAAAAAATTAAAATGGTGGAAATAGAAAAAGTTATTACATGAGAATTCGCGGAAACAATTATATTAGCCGTAACTATCCTTTTAAATTCAAAATTTGTCATTTGATCCTCTCTGGTACGTAAAGTGTTGATACATCGAGAGATAGCTTTTTAAGCAAAATGTTGTTCAAATCTAAATTTTTTGATTTGTGTCCATTTTTAAAGGTTGCTACAGACTCCGTTCGTTTTTGGCAACATTCGATTTTGGCAAAATACGATTTTGGCACAGGTTCCTACCAAAATAGGCTTTTTGGAACGACATTACCATATAGTTTTCGCCATAACAGGTCCAATATAATCTAGACAAACACCATAAATACATGTTTAGGTTCTTGAATGTTGATAAAATATAACAACAATACAAAAAATTCCAAAAAATATATAAAGCACTCAAAGATGATAAAAAACATAAAAAAAATCATAAAACTCAAAAACAAACACAAACAAAAGAATAGAAAAGATAAATAATATCTAAAAAAAGATGCAATATGACAAAAACAATTAATATGATACAAATCACAAACACTCTGAGCATAATCAAAAAAGTTCTAAATGAATTCTAAAAAACTAAAAATAGCTTGAAATTACCATAAAAATGATGAAAAAATTAGTTGACAATAACAACAATGGTTTATTATGATCAATAGATAAGAAAAATGTTGATGAAAAAACCGTTCGATTTAAGCAATGCGAAATTCTCGAGCGTGTTGCCAAAACGAAAGGGGCCTGTATATAAAATTGTTGAAAAAGTTTGTTTTATTATTCCTTTAAAAATGATATTTTATGACAAAAACTTGTTGAGTAAAGTGAATATTAGTTCGAAAAAACTCAAATTTGGCAGAAGTTTTTGAAAATTTCTAGGGAACAATCTATATGAACTCGGCTTGGTTTTGCTAAAAATGTTAAATGCGTGCTAGAATTAGCCATCCAAATTTTAATATTTTATCCAATTTTTAATATATTATGTTTTGAGGAATTTCATCTTAAACGCAATTTCATCGTTACAAGGGTTTATAGGCTTACTGAATTAGGCAAAAATAAATTTTGACCACCTGACAATTTTTTTTCTTAAAGTAAGTAAATTTCATATTCCAATATGACAGATAGAGAACATAAGAGAAAATGTGAATCTATAATGTTCAAAGTATCCTGCATACGCCACTGCCACCTTTTCAGAAGAGACAGTAAATGAGGAGAGTCACTCGATGTAGGAAAAACAAATTGCCTTCAGCTGCAAACGAAAACGTGCGCACATGGATTTGGGGGAATAATTTACTACCGAAAACCTGTCTATGTAAGGTACACTATATGGACAGCACAGGTTTACGATTGATGTAGGTCACAAAATCTCATAGCGACCGTCATCATCATCATATTCACCTGATGTTTGGCGTTCTGCTGCTGCCGCAGTGTTCCACTTCTTCTTTCGGCTGTACTTTCGTCGGCGACGATTTTTTCGCTTCTGCTCCCCTTGCTGCGGTTGTTGATCTGGATGATTTGCGTTGAGGAGTCGCTCGAGCGAACTGGTTGGGGTTTTTAAAATCGGGGACTTATCGCGATACGCCGATGATAGCTCCTCGAACTCATCGTTGTCGTCTGCGTCATCGTCCAAGAAGTAGAGGATGCCCTTATCATCGAAAGCAGCTGACGATAGGCTGGTGGAGGACGAAGACCGACTGGAGTTAGTCTTTCTAAGGGTATTATTTGAGGAGTGGCCACTGCAGCTATCGAAAGATTGGACATCATCATCTAGGGTAAACGCTTGTTCCGGTTCTTCGTCTAACTCGTCCATACGAGAGTAGAGGAACTCGGTGGAACCCGTTTGCTGTTTGTTTGAGTCATCGTTGATGGTTGTCGGTTGCCGCGGAGGAACCGGAGGCAGCGGAAGATCTGGAAAATCCCCTGAGTCATTACTGCTGCTGCGACTGCTTCGCTCTCGAATGGTGGACAACCGGGCGAAATCACCGCGAGCAGCTAGGCGATGCGGGATCTCGGCGGCCTCCATTTTTATTATTTCGCTTTAGCACAACAGAGCACTTGAAAGCTAAACCGACTCACTGTTTATACTTGTGAACCCAGTCGGCTCTCGACTGTTGTTATTGTTGTTTTGATAACTACAAACTGGGTGTTGTTGGTGCAACGTGGTCAAATAATACCGTTGCTCGTAATCCCTCGACTCAAAAGGGCATTTCATCACAAATTAATTCCCCTTTCTCGGCTTTACGGAATCCGATAACCGAAATTAAACTTGAAACGGTAACGTTCCCTGTACACAGGAGAAGGAAACCATACAACTGAGAATGGGAAAACTGTAAAATTACAACAAAAATCACCGAATCGTAAACATGGCACACAACACACAATATTCGGATCCGACAGACTTTATTTATAATCCCAGACAACGGATAGCATCATCTGCTCGCTCGCCCGTTTCCCAACACTTGAACTGCTCTGAACGTCAGACGGCGACACGATCCTATACTCTTGTGATCTACTGTCGTCATATGAAAACACAAGAAAGAAAATAGCACGCAAAATAGCCCCACGACATCCAATTATACACGTTTCAGAGGACGGACCTTTCACTTTTCCCTTTTTCTTGGCTCCAACGCGAAACAAACGCGGAAGAATTTTCCAAAGAATCACGACGCGTGAAAGTGATTTTGAGAGCCGCGTGGCGCTCCGTTTTTCTGGATGATATAAATATTTTCCTTCCCTAGAAATGCAATCTTTATAGTTCTCTTCGGTTTTTATTTATTTCACTTTCTGACACCTCGAGCACGAAAAGTCTGCTGCGCGACGTCGCGAGTACTTTTTTCCCACTGGCTCTCGCTGGTGCACTTGCTTGATGCTCTAGCGCTGCTGCCTGTTGACGGATGACGACGGCGAGGACGCTTAGGTCCCGGTATCGCGACGTCCGTCGCTATAGTTTGTGCGACGCGATTTTTCACTCTCCCTTTCGCGTAAATAAGAGAGAGGCAGTGCACTCTCTCTTCATTTGAATTTATGGGGATTTTACTGACGCGATCGGCGGCTACGCCAGTAATGACCGATAGCGGATTACGCATGAAAGGTATCTACTATTGAAAAAGCGGTTTTCGAAAAAAAGGTTTGAGTCAAGGGAAGCAGTGTTGCAAGTTTTTTATTTCGGGTATTTTTTTAGTAGAGAATTATCATCGGGATAAGTCAAGGCGTTACCTTAAAGGGCGAACACGAAATTATTGCGACACATTCCACAGAGCACACGCTAACTTTTGGCTACCCCTTAAAGGCGTAAAATCGACCCGTTATTGAGAACCTCCGCGATCTGTCAAATAACGGGTCATTTTATCGGATCAATATTACCCCTTATTTCGAAAAGCTTACTTATTCTTAACCCTCATCCGCATTAGATTTCATTAGGGTGAATGATCTTGAGCGGAACTAGTCGAAATCTGATCTTGAGCGGAACCATTTATTTTTCCTAAGATATAGGCAATGATTGTTTATGAATCTTATCAAAATGTTGAAAAAACACTTTTTCAAAATCTTTTCAAACAAGCATTAACATTTTTGCTAAAGTTTATTAACTGAAATAATGTTATTAGAAGATTTGAAAACATACGCATTTCTGCTGCAATTTTCATCAATCTACGCTGACTTTGAACGTCAATTTATGTAACCCTTGGCCGTTATAAACTGATTCTTAATGACTAAAATGGTAGAAAAATTCCTAAAGAAGCATTATTCGAGTTTTAGTAACAAGTTTTCTATCAAAATATCAATAAATCGCGTAGTTTTTAAAAGTAAAATATGATCTTGAGTGGAACCATCTTCGATCTTGAGCGGAACTACTAGCTTCCGAAATAAACCGCTAGGTGCACTGTCTTATGCCTAATGTCTCACACGTGATTTTAACCCCTGAATATATGCAGCACCTTTGTATTTTCCTTATTATATCAGCTTTAGGGAAAGAAAAGATGTATAATTAAATTCGAATAGAACAAAAATTAATTAATTGGTGTCATAGCGTACCAAGCTAGGCACACAAAAAGTTTAAATTTTTGGGGTACAAGAAATGTGTTTTTGATTCTTTCTTTCAGAGGGTCGACGGGAAGGAGGAGGAAGGCTTTCATACATATTTTTTGGCATAATTCGAGATCTAATGAAGCCAATAAAGTTAAGTCATTATTTCAGAATAAGAATCAATCTCCATTGCCATTACTATTCGTACTTTAAGAAGTAGCTTTCATTTGAAGAGGTTGTTTTATATGTTCAAATTCCAATTGAAAACGATATTCTACCTAATAAACAAATATTTAAATTGTTTTTAACACACATTCCTTCAGTTTTACAAAGTGTAGCAAAGCACACCGGGTTAGCTATTTTATAATACTCCACGATTCAATTGGTGGCCCGGTATTTAAACTCTACCCAATTCCCTTGTGTTTGATTTAACACTTGAGCTCAAACTGGAAGTCGGTTTGAGAAATGATTGTTTTATCAATTGAGCTAAATAATTAATGTTTCCATAAATTTTAAATATAAATAAATTCAATCTTGATTCATAAAAAACTGGAATTTATAATAAACTTTATTCTTTGAATGAGTTGCTTAGAGCGAGATTGCCGAAATCACAGAAAAATCTGTTTTTCACAGAATTTTGAGGAAACTTTCATCACAGATTTCACAGAATTTTTGAACTTGATTCGGATTCTATAATTATAATTTTTTTTGTCAATATTAAATTTAGTTTTCTTACTTTGAATTAGAAAGGTATGAAAAGATTCGCAACGTAAACTGATTTTTCCCAACTAAAATTTAAAAATGATCAATTTTATCATGAATTTCCAATGTAATTAAAGTATTTAAGGGAATGAGAAATGACAAAAAAATCAGTTTTTTTTCTCAAAAACATTGATTTAGAGCAATGTACAGTTTTTTTTTGCAAAATCTGTAATTAAAGGCATCTTCTTATGTATTTCTGACTCTGTCGTTACCTTCAAAAGTCGTTCGGGTCAATATGACCCGAAGCGCAGATTCAAAGCATCTTAATCATAATTACAACATACTGAGGAACTGACGTTTTTGAGAGACCAAATATGATCTATGAAAATGTTCGTCAAATTAACGACAAAAAACTAAAATTTAAGTTTGAAATATCAATTCATTAAGAAATGAGATACAGCGATGCAAAGACAAAATTGGATGTCTTTGTTTTGAGTTAGATTTTTTTTTCTACCGGAAAATCCAGAATAGCGGTCAAAAAATTCATTGGACCCCCACATATTTATACATCGTCGGATAGATGTATTCTTAACAATTCTAGAAATTAAAAAAGCACCCAAAAACTGCAAAGTTGTCAGAAATTATAAGCAATTTAAAAATAAAATTGTTTTTTGGGACTTTTTTCATTCGGAGCCAACTACAGACAACCTAGTAGAACAAATTCACTTCCTTTTAAAATATTTAGAAACTAGAAAAAATAACCTACACAATGAATCCAATATCATTAAAATCGGTCAACATTTGCGGCTACGGGAATAACAACAAATTACAAGTCAAATTTCCCCGAAACGCAGATTTTGCGAACAGCTTTGGAAGGTTAAGCAAGCAATAAATTTGAACGGATATTTTGAGAACAACTTTGGAACGCTAAGTTCCCTTTTTACGTAAAAACATTGATTTTTTTAACTTTAAAATCTTCAAAGATGAAATTTAATTGAAGTTTCACAGTTACACAAGTATTAGGAATGAGAGCTATAAAAGATGTTAACAGAAGAAAATGGTTCCGCTCAAGATCATATTTTAGTTCCGCTCAAGATCAGCGTGGTTCCGCTCAAGATCAGAATTCTTACTCCAGTAAAACAGCTCTAGAGTTATTATGATTTACTCTAAAATATTCTAAAAATCATCATTAGAAAGCAGAAACCAAGATCTATCCGCTGAACTGAAATTTTTTTTGTTCGGATATAACCCACAGCCATACCGCTTGATCAACTGTTTCGAGTTGCGTCGAATTGAGCCATTTAGTTCCGCTCAAGATCATTTACCCTACCCTAATCAGCACTTGTGGTGTCAATTTGACACCACAAGCTCAAATCGTTATAACTGTTTGAGCGATGGTAGAGTGTTTTAAAAAATATGACTACAAAATGTATTAAAATTCCAATATTTTGCTGTCTTTAGATTTTTTATGCAACAAAAATTGAATTTACTGGAATTTTTCAAAGTTCACTACTTTGCGCGATTTTTTTACAAATTGAAATTTCATCTGTTTTTGTGGTCCACTGTCAGGTTGTACCCGGATTATCAGTGCTTTTACTTTGTTTGGACCAATCAAGAGTATATTCATTGGAAAGCAAATTTAATCTACATTCTACTGAGGTGCTACAATTCACGCTGTGAGATTTCACAAAAATATGAAAATTATAAACGTAAAATCATTCCTGAATTTCTAGAACTACAAGCAGCGGTCCAGCAAAACGTGTTTGTTTGCTCTCCGAGTAGGTACGGTGGGTGGTGATTTGGGCAGAGAGCGAAGCCGACAGACGAATTAACGATGCGTGTCGTGCATTTCTTGGTCTCTCGGCTTCGCTCTCTGCCCAAATCACCACCCACCGTACCTACTCGGAGAGCAAACAAACACGTTTTGCTGGACCGCTGCTTGTAGTTCTAGAAATTCAGGAATGATTTTACGTTTATAATTTTCATATTTTTGTGAAATGTCACAGCGTGAATTGTAGCACCTCACTAGAATGTAGATTAAATGTGCTTTCCAATGAATATACTCTTGATTGGTCCAAACAAAGTAAAAGCACTGATAATCCGGGTACAACCTGACAGTGGACCACAAAAACAGATGAAATTTCAATTTGTAAAAAATCGCGCAAAGTAGTGAACTTTGAAAAACTCCAGTAAATTCAATTTTTATTGCATAAAAAATCTAAAGACAGCAAAATGTTGGAATTTTAATACATTTTGTAGTCATATTTTTTTCAAAACTCTACCATCGCTCAGACAGTTTTTACTAGCAATCGAATGAAAAGTAGGTTTTTTAGACCACTTTTTTGAACTTTTTGTGACCATTTCATTAAAAAAAATTTAAAAAAATATTTCTTGTATTCATGATGTAGGCATTAACTTCAGCTTTCATATGCATAAGGTAAATATTTTTTTGGACGTGTAACATATGAACTACAGCAGTTTTCGAGAGGCATGTTTTTTTCGGATTTTTTTTCTTTCAAGCTGAATAACGAGAAAACTTGTAACTTTAGCTGTATATAATGTTCTAAGCATATTTTACTGACATTACAAGGTTTCTGTTGATATAAGTTTTATATGAAGTTCATAATGATTCAAACGACTTAAATAGATTTTACTTTTGTGGTGTCAAAATGACACCAAAAGTCGGAAAAGGGAGTTTTTTTGTCCAGGCTTCCAGGGTTCGTCCATAAAAAAAAAAGTAAAGATGCAGTATTGAAGAACTTTTGAATTCATTTAGAGTCCCCGAAGAAATTTTTGTATTTTGAAGCTTCTGAAAAAAGTTACAAGCCTTCAAACTTGCAATGGTGTCAAAATGACACCCTAATGCGGATGAGGGTTAAAAGGGGTATTTACAGATGTTACATTCAAAGCGTCGTTATTTGCCCGCGGTATATATTGACAGTGATGAGAAAGATTGTAAGTATTTACTTAAAAATTTATATTGTTTTATTCCTTAAATTAATAATCTTTCACGTTATTATTTCAGAAATCCAGGGTATCGGAAGCGCGTGACGAAAAAAGCCGATGTTTAAAACCCGAATTGCGTTGAATTGATGGTAAACAAAAATTAAAATTTAATATAGTATCAAATTATTTTTGTTTAAATAAACCAAATGAACCATGATATTTTGTTGCAATTTATTTCTCCGCAAATAAATTTCCCATAAGCAGCTCCTGAAACTGCCACCATAAGCAAGCGTTTCAAATAAGGAGTAATTTTCATCCGATACGATCGTTGGAAATAAGGGGTAGTTTTCATCCGCTAGAGCGTTATCAAGCTGAGTACCCCTTAAAGGGTAAAGAGGCTTTATCCGAAAAAAGGAGTTCTCCCAGTCTTATTGAATAACGGGTCAAAAGTATTCGTTAAGGGGTAGCCAAAAGTTAGCGTGCATAACATTTTACCATTGGGTAAAAATCAACCAAATTTTGCACACTTTCATATTAATGTGTATTGTTTACATGCTGTCAAACTCGAAAATGTGTTTTTCGATTCAACGAAAATGGAGGTGAACCAATGCGAGACGAGAGAACAAATTCTTTACAAATACCTGGAATTTCCTGACCGGTCGCACCGGCAGTTGGGAAAAATGTTGAACATTCACCATGCAATTGTCTCCAGAGTGTTGAAGCGGTTCCAGGAGCGGTTGACGATTTTAAGCAAATTCCGGGGTTTGAGTCTTTAACCGACAAGATCAAGTTCGATGTGGGCGACAAATTTAAGAAGAAGAAAATGTTGAAGTTCGCCTCCAAATATCTCGTTTGGCAGACCATCTGCCAAAAGGCACAGTAAATGGCGAGATCTACAAATCCGAGTGCCTCGAGAGGCGCCTTTTGCTTTCTTCGAGCAGCACGACGAAGCTCCACTATTTTGGCCAGATTTGGCATCATGCCACTATTCTTAATGTGTCCAGAAGTGGTATGAGGCCATTTCTGTCAATGGAGTGCGATGGAGAGTGATGGAGAGTGATACTATTCGCACCGATTCACCGGGATTCTCCCACCGGATCGGCGATAGATGGCCGGCGAATTCGGCGATCGTCCCCGGCCTCTTCGCCACTGGTGCGGCGATCTGAGGCCCTTCGTTTCGGCGGAGGTTCCCCCGGATATTACGCCACTGATGAGGCAGGGAGCTTTGGCGGCTGCTCAACCCGATGATCGCCTGCTGCGGCGGTCGGAGGACCTTTGCTACGGCGGTCGGAGGACCTTTGCTACGGCGGAGGTTACGCCAAAGATGCGGCAAGGAGCATCGGTGGCTGCTCCACCCGATGATCGCCTGCTGCGGCGGTCGGAGGCCCTTCGCTTCGGCGGCTACTCCACCCGATATTCGCCTGCTGCGGCGGTCGGAGGCCTTTGCTTCGGCGGAGGTTTCCGGGGTGTTACGCCACTGGTGCGGGTCGGAAAAGCCTTCGCGACCCTTTTTCTTGAGTTCGTTTTCTCCTCCTGGAGCTCCTGACCCGGAATCGAGTTTCCCCCCAAATGGGCCGTTCTGTTTTGATCCGACTGTGCCCAGTTGCACGTGGCGTGACCGGGTTTCTTGCCGCGTAGCAGCTCCTGCTGGTGCTGGTGTTGGATCAGGATCCTCCGGCTTCTTCGGCTGGTAAAACCGAGCTTTCTTCGGGGCACGCACTACTGGCACGATCGACCAAACTTTTTTCGACCGGAACCGCGAATGACGTTTACTGCACGCTCAGTATGGTTTACTGATTTTTCCTGCACGCTCAGTTTTGTTTATTCCTTTTTTGCACGCTCCGTATCCTTTCTATATTTTTGCGTTTATTTTTCATACACGCTTGCACTGCTTAATATGGGGTTGGGTTTTTGGATGAGTTATTGTTGTCAATCGCTTTTAATGTATCAAATTTGAGACTAATGACTTAAAATATATTCAAATGCAACAGCCACTAAATTAGTCTGATTTTTGAAAATATGCCTGATTTAGATAGCCTGATTTTTGCGAATTTAATGAAAAATGCGTAGTAAGAAACTAGATTAGGTACCATTGCTGAAGTTAAAAAGTGGAAATGTGGCTTAATCAAAGCAATTCCCTGGATTCCCTGGAATTCTTATTTAAAAAAGGGAATTAAAGGGAATCTTTCGATTGCCTTGATTCAGTAGAAATCTTCAACCAAGTAGGCTCACACATAATAGAATGAAAATGAGGTGTGGTGATCAAAAAAAGGTCATCACTTTGAGCGAAATTTCTGTTACTTTACCGTTACTTTTATTTCACCAATGATTTTTGGAATAAAAATGTTGGCAACCCTGGGCACATGCGATCGACACATGGAGTGTATCTATAGAAGATCCAACAGTCGACCGATGGTGTTTGACTAGTACGCATACTTAAGGTTGCCAGAATTTTTTCAGCACGTACCCTGGCCGGAAAATTCGGACTATTTTATCTAAAAACCTGGCAAAATCCAGGCATCTGATTCCAAATTTTTTTTTCTTCAGCAGTTTTGAAATCGTATTTTAGGCTTTCAAACTTCTTATGGTTATTTTTATAAAACTTGCCCTAAAATTTCAGTTTTAGACGCATAAATAATATTTTTTACATTACAATTTTTTTGCTTGTTGACAAAAAAAAAATTAACTCGAGCAAAATCCCGATCGGGGTACGAAACGCTCTTGGCTCATTTTCAACACCTTTCATGCTTCCTAATCTAATCTATCCGTCTATAATTTTCATTACTTTCATTTGAAATTCTTCCTGTTAGAATGTATACTTCACCGAAATGCCATTAATCATTAAATTAGAATCATAAACCAGCGGTGATAATCTGTTAACACAAAAAGACTTGACAAAATAAAAAAAACACAAAATTTATAAAATTTGCTACATCAATTAAAATGACACAGCTGATAGTTAATTTTGGTAAAAAAGAAAATAAATAACAAAGATGAGAGAAATTACAATAATAAAAAAAACTGACTAAAAAATAACAAAATTGCAGATTTTTTTAAAATATCCAAATTGAAAATAAAATTAAAAATTGATAAATTAGACTTAATTTGGCTCTTTTGTCAATTAAGTCAGTATTGTCACTTATTCTAGTTTTGTTAATCATTTCAGTTCTATAAATTTTGTTGACATTATAAATTTTGGCAATTTTATCAATTTGAAAAACAAATTAATAGTAAGAAATCTGAAAAATCGCCCTTTTTAACAATTCTGTTCCTCCTAATCATTTTTAATTTGGTCAATTTTAAACATATTGTCATTTTTCTCAATTTTGTATTTTTTTTTTCATTTTTTTTATTCTTGTCAGTTTTGTCATTTTTGTCATTTTTGTCATTTTTGTCATTTTTGTCATTTTTGTCATTTTTGTCATTTTTGTCATTTTTGTCATTTTTGTCATTTTTATCATTTTTGTCATTTTTGTCATTTTTGTCATTTTTGTCATTTTTGTCATTTTTGTCATTTTTGTCATTTTTGTCATTTGTGTTATTTTTGTCATTTATGTCATTTTTGTCATTTTTGTCATTCCTGTCGCCATTACTCAAAAGCTATGAGAGGTGCTTAATCGAACAAACGAGCCAAACAATTGCAACCAACCCGAAATTCCAAACTAAAAACACACTTTCACAAATGAAAATGCTCCCAATGAATGAGTCATGAATACAAACCCGGCCGGCCGATGGATGGACCCCTCCAAAAAGTAACGATCCTTGATAAATCTCACCTTTTCCTCTGCTACTAATTAGTAAGCAATTCAGACCCGGCTAAACCGGGAGGAAAACTTACCCTGGCACTCAATTCGAACTTTCACCAGATTGTGTAGTTTTCCCTAAAAGACCAGGCCGGCAATCCCGGTGGCGGATGATGGTGGCGCCAAATTCTAAAGTAATTTTTTCTCACAAACTGGTGATGTTGATCCCTCCAGGGGCCAAAAACCGAGAAAGGAAATAGTTAGAAGTTGGTGAAATTGTTGCAAATTAAAACTCAAGTTGTGCTCGAGTGCAGTTTGTTTTGCAAACGTTTTTGTTCTCGTTTCGTTTAACTTGGTTTGTGGTTCCGTTTTCCAGTTAAAAAAGATGCTATAATTTTCTGTAACCAAATTTGTTGATTTCATAACTAGGTCGAGCCAAACAGGAACTAGATTTATGTCATGAAAATACATTTAAGATTATTCCAATTAAAAAAATAGTCGTTAAAACAATGACAAATCACTAAATGATCTATCTTATTTTCCGGTTTAGCTTCTGGGTAACAATTTGCAGCAATTCCATTTGCTCAAATTGGGAAAAAGATGGCCAAACCCGTAAACCCTCTAAGCCATGCGCTAGGAAAGTGGCGCCAAAAGACAAATATTTGACAGGGAAAGTATGATGTCATTTCTTACCGGCTACCTTCTACCTAAAAGCATCAGAAATCATTCCCGGTGTGGAAATCGCAAGCTACCTATTTTAAGCACTGGTTGTTCACAAAATAAGGCAAAAATAAAATCATAAATTTGTCATTTCCACCGAAACATAACACGAAGCGACGACCGAAAGAGAAGCTTGTATTTCCTTTTCTTGCAACTAACTACTTAGCTAGTGGCCTGTGATTAATTTATGTGCTGCTGTCGCTGCCCCCCCTTCAAAAACTGCAACAACATGGCTCTGAGCTCTGAGCGCTGATGACAATTCACAATACCAGTGACAGTTGTTAGGAAAACAAAAAACAAAAACAGTGACAGCAGCAGCTTCACCAGGAATCTGGCGCGGTGACATTTTAGATTTTAGTGTTGGCCGCATTCTTCTATCAAGATTTTTATCTGCCCGTGTCTCGGGGATTTTTCCTTCTTGCGACGACGGGTTTCTACCTTTCAGTTTTTTTCCTGGTTTTTTGTCCCTAATTAAAAATTGCCACTCTTCGTTTCGGTTCGGGATGATCTTTTGAGTTGATTCGTAAATAGAAACTCTATAGTATGAAAAACAGCTTCCATAAAAATTTAGTCGACTAATTTTGCTGTTTTTGACGGTCGCCATTGAAAATCGAAACTTATTCTAATGCTTCCGTGCGACTTTGAAAAAAAAAATCTGAGCGGTTTCCGAGCAATTTTATATGAAAGCCTTGCAAAATCCGGGCATTTGAATTCAAAATGGGCGATAAAAATTCCGGGCAATATTTGAAAAAATTGTGTCAAAATCCAGAAATAACAAAAAAAAATCAAAATTTTTAAGTATCAAAACTCTTTGACGGTTTTGAATCATATTTTAGGCTCTCAAAATACCCTTAATGATTTTAAACTATCACTTCTATGTTTGATGTTTCTAGATTTCATTAGTTTTTTTTTTATTTTAAAAACTGTATAAATTTAAAGCTCAACAGTAAAGAATCCTCACTAAATTGAATTTCAATTTTCAATATCCCTGACAGAAATGTAAAAAACCAGAAACCACAGCAACAACAAAAAAAGGCTCCCCGTATTAGAGGTTCTCCATTTGTTGACATGTGTTTTATCAGTGTTTTACCTTGTTTTGTGATATCTGTTTACCTCAACTTCCCCCAGCCATCCAAAAAAATCCATCAGAGAGGAAGGTTCCTACACACGATATTGGGTATCCTGCCTACTCGAAAAGCGTAAAATGGGTCGTAACATAAGCGGATTTTTGTACAGATTACAACCGGCCTCTCGTTTTAAGAATGAGGGAACCATTTTTGATTCCATTCAAATTACTTTCAAAAAATTAGGACAGTTCGATTGAAACGTTGTCAAGTTTTTAAGAGTTAAGGATTTATGTTTTAAATTTCTGGAACCTACTTTTGGAATAAGTGAAATTTTAAGCATCTACCCTAAAGCTGATTTGATGTCGGTTAGCATTTTATAACGTTTTTATTCAGGCACAGGTTCCAAACCGAGGGGCTACAGGTAAAATTCTGTTGGGGCTTAGTTATGTTTTTTTTGCAAATCCCCCGGCAGCGAGATAAATTCGTTGTTGATAGGCGTCGGATCTAAAAACCTGTTGATGGACTGATTTGGATGTTCAAAAAGCTTTCCTCGGGTCTGGCAAGGGTTCGATTTATCGATTTTCCATGAAACAATCTTTTCCTGTGATTTTCTATTGCTTTCGGACATGAGGGGAGGCAAATTGTAATCCACTTGAAATTTCTTCCTCGATTGATGCTGTTCATCGAATCGGACTGGCCTCTTCATGAATGGAAAACTTTTCTCTACTGTCTTGAGGTAGGTGGGGTAGTAGAATTATGTTAAACTCCCTGTTGAGATATTCAATGACTGGTCGTCACAACAGGAGGGAAAACAATTTGCATACAATTAGAGAGCTAAAACCGTGTTGTGCCGCTGTGTTTGATGATGGCCATTTATGATGCCATTCAAGATGCTGCTGAACTGTTCCCGGGAAATGTCACCTCGCCTCGCTTAGATGCGTCAAAGCACCATTACTAGGAGAGGTTGGGGAACTCTCTAGAGACTTTTTTTGTCGAGTAACTTTATTGTCGAAATTGGGATTATTTCACTTTAATATGTTGTTGAAATTGAATTTAGGTTGTGGTTGAGTTAGGCTGTTAAAATTGTTAAAATCTAAATTTGTTCTGATGATGTAATTTAGTTGACACAATTCTGCAAAAAAAAAAGTAATCCAAAAAAGCTGTAAATGCCAACAAAAATACCCCTTGCTATTTGGATACTAAAAACGATCTCATCCAAAACATAAACGACGATAATATAGGCGTTGAATTGTCAGTTTAATTATCCGTGAAACATTTTCATTCGACACATGAAGAAAGTCAAAGTAAAAATAAATTATTTTACTGAAGCAACCGCTTGATTACTTTAAAAATAATGATGAAGGTTCCAGAAAGAATCTCTGAATTTATTTTTAACGAAAACTTTTATTGACAAATTTAAATGAAAAATATAATAAAAATGACAAAAAAGACAAAATAAAAAAAATTGAAAAAAATACAAAAATGACAAAAATGACAAAAATGACAAAAATGACAAAAATGACAAAAATGACAAAAATGACAAAAATGACAAAAATGACAAAATGACAAAAATGACAAAAATGACAAAAATGACAAAAATGACAAAAATGACAAAAATGACAAAAATGACAAAAATGACAAAAATGACAAAAATGACAAAAATGACAAAAATGACAAAAATGACAAAAATGACAAAAATGACAAAAATGACAAAAATGACAAAAATGACAAAAATGACAAAAATGACAAAAATGACAAAAATGACAAAAATGACAAAAATGACAAAAATGACAAAAATGACAAAAATGACAAAAATGACAAAAATGACAAAAATGACAAAAATGACAAAAATGACAAAAATGACAAAAATGACAAAAATGACAAAAATGACAAAAATGACAAAAATGACAAAAATGACAAAAATGACAAAAATGACAAAAATGACAAAAATGACAAAAATGACAAAAATGACAAAAATGACAAAAATGACAAAAATGACAAAAATGACAAAAATGACAAAAATGACAAAAATGACAAAAATGACAAAAATGACAAAAATGACAAAAATGACAAAAATGACAAAAATGACAAAAATGACAAAAATGACAAAAATGACAAAAATGACAAAAATGACAAAAATGACAAAAATGACAAAAATGACAAAAATGACAAAAATGACAAAAATGACAAAAATGACAAAAATGACAAAAATGACAAAAATGACAAAAATGACAAAAATGACAAAAATGACAAAAATGACAAAAATGACAAAAATGACAAAAATGACAAAAATGACAAAAATGACAAAAATGACAAAAATGACAAAAATGACAAAAATGACAAAAATGACAAAAATGACAAAAATGACAAAAATGACAAAAATGACAAAAATGACAAAAATGACAAAAATGACAAAAATGACAAAAATGACAAAAATGACAAAAATGACAAAAATGACAAAAATGACAAAAATGACAAAAATGACAAAAATGACAAAAATGACAAAAATGACAAAAATGACAAAAATGACAAAAATGACAAAAATGACAAAAATGACAAAAATGACAAAAATGACAAAAATGACAAAAATGACAAAAATGACAAAAATGACAAAAATGACAAAAATGACAAAAATGACAAAAATGACAAAAATGACAAAAATGACAAAAATGACAAAAATGACAAAAATGACAAAAATGACAAAAATGACAAAAATGACAAAAATGACAAAAATGACAAAAATGACAAAAATGACAAAAATGACAAAAATGACAAAAATGACAAAAATGACAAAAATGACAAAAATGACAAAAATGACAAAAATGACAAAAATGACAAAAATGACAAAAATGACAAAAATGACAAAAATGACAAAAATGACAAAAATGACAAAAATGACAAAAATGACAAAAATGACAAAAATGACAAAAATGACAAAAATGACAAAAATGACAAAAATGACAAAAATGACAAAAATGACAAAAATGACAAAAATGACAAAAATGACAAAAATGACAAAAATGACAAAAATGACAAAAATGACAAAAATGACAAAAATGACAAAAATGACAAAAATGACAAAAATGACAAAAATGACAAAAATGACAAAAATGACAAAAATGACAAAAATGACAAAAATGACAAAAATGACAAAAATGACAAAAATGACAAAAATGACAAAAATGACAAAAATGACAAAAATGACAAAAATGACAAAAATGACAAAAATGACAAAAATGACAAAAATGACAAAAATGACAAAAATGACAAAAATGACAAAAATGACAAAAATGACAAAAATGACAAAAATGACAAAAATGACAAAAATGACAAAAATGACAAAAATGACAAAAATGACAAAAATGACAAAAATGACAAAAATGACAAAAATGACAAAAATGACAAAAATGACAAAAATGACAAAAATGACAAAAATGACAAAAATGACAAAAATGACAAAAATGACAAAAATGACAAAAATGACAAAAATGACAAAAATGACAAAAATGACAAAAATGACAAAAATGACAAAAATGACAAAAATGACAAAAATGACAAAAATGACAAAAATGACAAAAATGACAAAAATGACAAAAATGACAAAAATGACAAAAATGACAAAAATGACAAAAATGACAAAAATGACAAAAATGACAAAAATGACAAAAATGACAAAAATGACAAAAATGACAAAAATGACAAAAATGACAAAAATGACAAAAATGACAAAAATGACAAAAATGACAAAAATGACAAAAATGACAAAAATGACAAAAATGACAAAAATGACAAAAATGACAAAAATGACAAAAATGACAAAAATGACAAAAATGACAAAAATGACAAAAATGACAAAAATGACAAAAATGACAAAAATGACAAAAATGACAAAAATGACAAAAATGACAAAAATGACAAAAATGACAAAAATGACAAAAATGACAAAAATGACAAAAATGACAAAAATGACAAAAATGACAAAAATGACAAAAATGACAAAAATGACAAAAATGACAAAAATGACAAAAATGACAAAAATGACAAAAATGACAAAAATGACAAAAATGACAAAAATGACAAAAATGACAAAAATGACAAAAATGACAAAAATGACAAAAATGACAAAAATGACAAAAATGACAAAAATGACAAAAATGACAAAAATGACAAAAATGACAAAAATGACAAAAATGACAAAAATGACAAAAATGACAAAAATGACAAAAATGACAAAAATGACAAAAATGACAAAAATGACAAAAATGACAAAAATGACAAAAATGACAAAAATGACAAAAATGACAAAAATGACAAAAATGACAAAAATGACAAAAATGACAAAAATGACAAAAATGACAAAAATGACAAAAATGACAAAAATGACAAAAATGACAAAAATGACAAAAATGACAAAAATGACAAAAATGACAAAAATGACAAAAATGACAAAAATGACAAAAATGACAAAAATGACAAAAATGACAAAAATGACAAAAATGACAAAAATGACAAAAATGACAAAAATGACAAAAATGACAAAAATGACAAAAATGACAAAAATGACAAAAATGACAAAAATGACAAAAATGACAAAAATGACAAAAATGACAAAAATGACAAAAATGACAAAAATGACAAAAATGACAAAAATGACAAAAATGACAAAAATGACAAAAATGACAAAAATGACAAAAATGACAAAAATGACAAAAATGACAAAAATGACAAAAATGACAAAAATGACAAAAATGACAAAAATGACAAAAATGACAAAAATGACAAAAATGACAAAAATGACAAAAATGACAAAAATGACAAAAATGACAAAAATGACAAAAATGACAAAAATGACAAAAATGACAAAAATGACAAAAATGACAAAAATGACAAAAATGACAAAAATGACAAAAATGACAAAAATGACAAAAATGACAAAAATGACAAAAATGACAAAAATGACAAAAATGACAAAAATGACAAAAATGACAAAAATGACAAAATGACAAAAATGACAAAAATGACAAAAATGACAAAAATGACAAAAATGACAAAAATGACAAATCTTACAAAAACTACAAAAATAACAAAATTCTAAACAAAAGTGCACTTCGCTGAAACAAGTATTAGAAAAATTTTGAAAATTGTGACATATACAAAAATATTTACAACAAGTTTTGAAAGTAAGAAAAATTAAATTTTTCTTTTCTAGTGAAAGTTTTTCCAAATTGATAAAGGATCACAATCTTCCCGTAATATAAAAAGTAGTGTCATTTTTTATTCGCAGAAATACAGCCGTCAATCTTGTCAAAATGTTATTTAAACACCAAAATGCTGAAGAATTGTGGTTTAGTTTCTATCAAAATGAGAGTATAAGAAAATTCAAACAAAAATAGCAAAATAGTTTCCCATTCTTTATTTGATGTTATTTTGGGAAGGGTTTAAACATTTTTTTTTAAACTTGTCTGTTGGTTATTGTTTCAAGTTTATTTCGTTTCTTTCAGAATCTTTTTACCACAAGTCGTAAAATTTTAACAAAATTTGAAAAAAATGTTCCTCAAATTGCTTCCTAAGTTATGAAAAATAAACAAACAAATTTTCAAAATGATTCTAAGAGTATTCCTCCAATATTCCCAAAATTCACCTCATGTAGTCTGAATTGTTCCTAAAGTGTTCCAAAAGAATTTCAGAAAATTTCCAAACTGTTCCAAAAATTTTCAAAATATTTTTTTGATTTTTTTGAAACTATTTTATCGTCTATATCGGTAAAATTTTGTAAAACGGTGAAAAAACTGTTCATTTAAAAATATTTTCAAAGTGTTACAAAAATTTTTTTTTAAATATTTCAAAAATATTTTAAAGCATTTCGAAAATGTGTAGAGATACAAATTTAATTAGGAAATTCGTTGATATTTTCTAAGTGCTCCAAAACTATCACTTGAATGTTCCTATAATGTTCTAAAACTGTTCTTAACTATATCTACTATTTCTTTTCCTAAAAATAATCAGAATTTTTATAAACATACCTTTAATGTTCTGAAATATTCCAAAAGTTTTCCATAAATCATCCAAAAAAAGATCACATAGTATTTGACAAATGTATCAAAAATTTATTCCAATGTTTACGAAAATGTTCGAATCATATTCCATAAATGTTGCATTCCAATTTTCAAACATTTAGCATACAGTCGGAAGGAAAAAAATTAAGGTATTTGAAACGTTCCAAAAATGTTTCAGCACTGTGTTCTCTATATTTCTAATTATTCTCCAAAAGTTTCGAAAACTTTCCTGAAAGTTTTCCCAACTTAATTGAAAAATGTTTTGAAAAAGCTTTTTATTTAATTAGATTGACAGCAATTTTATTAAAAATACTTGGCAAAATCCGGGCACTTGATTTCAAAATTGACGACCAAAAATCTGGACAATATCCAAGCTAATGTCAAAACCCAGAAATCACTCTATAAAAATCAGAAAAAATTACTTTTTTTTCATCAAAATTCATCGCCAGGTTTTAAATCATATTTATCAAAGTCTTCCAAAAAACTTTGCATGACAATTTTTATAAAACTTGCTCAAAAAATTTCGTTTTAGAGGCATAAATATAAAACAATTTTAACACAATTTGTTTTTTATTGCCAAACAAAGAAAATAAATCCGGGCAAGATCCGAACATAAAAAAATGAATTCCGGGCAACCAGGCCAGGCCGCATTGTTCCCAAATTTTGTATTAAATATCTGGACAAACCCGAAGATAACCGGGCAATCTGGCAACTTTATTCTATGATGTGTTTCAAGTCTTCCAAAGACGCTCCTGAAATGAGCTTCAAATGTTCTTAAAATGTGCCTAAAGTATATTGAAATTTCTCAGTAAGTGCTCTCAAAATTATGTACAAGTGTTGAAATGGTTCTTATAATGTTCTTTCAATATTCCCTAATATGTTCCCTCGAAAGTTTTGAAAACTTCTCTAAAAAGATCAATGAATGCGTCTTAGAAATTCCTGGAATTTTCTGAATATATTCTTAAAATAAGCCTCAAGTCAACCAGAACTTTTTTTTTATGAATTTTCCTCAAATGTTGCTGTAATACCTATTGAGATTTTTTTTTTTCTTAAGTTCACGAATGTATTGCAAATATGTTCTCGAAGCATTTCTGTATTTTTAATAAAATGTTACTGTAATATTCCTAAATGTTTTTTTTTTTAAATTAACTCAAAACGTTCCTATTGTCTCGCAAAAATGTCTTAAAATATTCTTTAAACCAAAAAAAAAAATAAAAATAAAAACTGTGTGAACAAAATTGACTCTCAACTACTGAATTGTTTATTTGTGACACTTTACCAACGTTTTGGCATTCGTGAACCCAACTATTAAATAAATTTTAAAAAATACTGTGAGAATGAATGAAATTCATGAATCGAACAAATGTATCAAAAACCCGCATTCCTTAATCATTTCTAAAAACAAATTGAATCGGTGACCTTATAACGTAACCAAGTTTGGTTCTTCTGTTGATCCCACATGATCTGAGAGATCCGATTACAACCGGTTTTTTTTTAACAAAATAAACCTAATGAAAAAAGACTCTACTCTCTAGCAAGATATGCAAAAACACAAACTCCATCTGCCGGCAGGTTTTGTTTTTCAGAAAGTTTTCGACCATCACCATCTGCCGGCAGGTTTTGTTTTTCAGAAAGTTTTCGACCATCAGCAAATCCCGAAAAAGTAAAAATTTGGTCACTTGCCAGCTAGGGCCCGATTTCAATTTGAACTGAGCTCCTGTTTCCTTCCCAACTACGCTACCTATCTTCCTGATAGTATTGATCTGCCTCTCTGCCATTCCGATTCCATTCCATTTCGGAAGTCGGGGGTTGAGTTGAATCCGGACTCGACATGGATTTACACGAAAAAGTCCTTTCGCTCGCCGCTGTTCTGGGATCCGAGGTGGAAGCTGGTCCGAGGTACACTTTGACACTTTTCTTCCTTCTGTTTTCACAGCAGGAAGTCATTTAGTGTTAGACATACTTAGATTGTATACAGTAGAGCACAAAAAAAGTGGGTTCAAACACCCGAAGGCCGGCCGACAAACCGGGCCGGAAGTCCAATCGAACTAGCAGGAGCAGCCGAAGGTCCAGGGCGGTAGATTTGAGATAATTGAATTTTCATCACGTCAATTAGGAGTTCGATTACAAGAGGCCGACTGTCGTCAGCAGAAAAAGGAAAGGAAAGGGGGGAGGGGGAGGAAAAATAGACCGTAATGTCGAGTTGATGAAATTTGCCGTCCACCAGTCGATTTTCCATCGAAGTTTGTTTGCTATCTCGGCAAAATTTGCGGAACCAGGTAATTGTATATTAAAGTGGCTAGCGGGGACGTTGTAAGACAGTAGACATGAATAATTGAGATCTGATCTAAGAAGTCAATTGAGATACAAGATTTTTGTCATTTTCGTGAGATTTCTTTAACATTTTGGCAACATGTTTGTGACATTTCTATGAGAGTTCCGGGTGATTTTTGTGTCATTTTAAAAATTTTTCATGTCATTTTTGTTACATTTCTATGATATTTTTGTAATTCTCTGTGCCATTTCTATGTCATTAAATGACATGACATTTTTATGTTTTTTATAGTTCGGTCAATTTTATCGAGATATATTAACTTCTTGTAATTGTTAGTCATATTCGTCTGCTTTTGAATGGTTTTGTAGTAAAATTGAAGATTTGAGAGACAATTTAAAAACAATTTAGATACAAGAAGTAAAATTTTCAAAATTTTTATGAATAGTTCAAGAAATTTTTTTTATCTTTTAAGAAAGATTGAAGGAACATTGGAGAAAAAAGTCAAATTTTTAACACATTTAAGAAACATTTATGACCTTTCTGGGATATTCCAAAAACATTTCTTGAAATTATTTTGAGCATTTTTGGATCATTTTCGGAAACTTTTTAGGTCACACAAAGAACATTTTAGATCTTTTAAGGACCATGTTGAGAATTTTTAAGATTAGTTTTAGAAACAATCTTGACACTTTTTTGATACAATTACGGATAATTTTTAAAACAATATAGGAGTAATTAACCCTCCATCCATGTCTGAGTTCCAAAGAATAATAAAAATGTTTTATTATTCTTCTTGACTTTTTTCATGTTTTCAATAAATTTGACATAGATATATCAAAATGATCGAAGTTCCGGCAGTGGCAGATAGGATTTATCATAATAAAGTTTTTAAAATGTGTTTAAGTTTAGGTTGAAAACCTGCTAATGTATTTCGATGAAAACAAATGTTTCAAGTGTTTTAGTATTTATTTTCGTTGAATAACTTCTGTGTTTTGACCAAATTTCCCCGGATATTACTCGGTTTATGGGTTGAAAATTTGGAAATCAAATGCCTTGGTTCTGCCAAGTTTTAAGATAAAATAACCTGGATATGTCCGGCCCGGATACGTTTAGAAAAAATTCTGAAAACTTTAGTATAAGAAGAATGAAACAATCTCACCAAACTCAACCGATTTTTCTGTTCACTCTCTGCGCAATAGTCGTCGCTTCTGGTTTCTTTGGCTCCGTTCCACAATCAATATTAATACGAAATAATTTAAGTGAAAACATCGTAGCGAAGCCAAAAAAGCTCATACGCAAGTAAGTCACATTGCGTATTGAGGAAACGAAAAAAAACTTGCACTTGTTATTTCCGGAGAGTAATCATTAAAAGCACAAATCAGACATTACTGCTCTGCGTTGTTGATTCTTCACATTGAAAACACATTTTTTTGACCAAACATTGACGGATTTTCGCAAGGAAACAGCGACAGATCTGGAAGGCAAATCACTAGACATGATGAGTCAATTTTCTCCCAGCATCTTCACCGTTTTTAACATCCATTGATTTTTTTTTTTGACAGACATACATCATTACAACTTCGATGGATTTATATCCTGTTGTAACACCTCTTTTTCCTACCGAAAAGAAAATGCGTCAAGATAACTTTGGGCTACAATCCTTATTTTTGGTTAGTTTTCAAATCCAATCACACTTCCACCAATACTTCCGGCTAACACTTTAGCTGTACCGATTTCGATTTAATGTAAGAACAAGTTTTCAAAAATATCTCGAAGAAAACCTAAATTTTACAAAAATGGCGAAACGAGAGAAAAAAAAACACGTGCGATTTCGTCCAGGCACCGCCTACTTTTCGTATAGAAGCAATTAAGGAACCTAATTTTGATCGCTGAACAATTCACAGAAAAAGTATTTTGTGACTAAAAACAACTTTTCTTCTACAAAAAAAAAACATGTTGATGGAAAATTTTTGACTTTTAAAACACAACACTTTTTGGCAAGTCTTTTGATTAATTTTTTTTACAAAACTTCGATTAATTCATTTTTTTTAAATCAATCCAGCATCTTTGTAATTTTTTTTTTCAGAAAAACAAACCAGATGAAACTATATGATATCACTTATTGATTTTTCTCGATGTGTGAAACAACTATTTAGGTCTGATAATGGGTGAAGAGAAGTGACCCGAAACGTTACGTAAAGATAAAAAAAATATTTGATACAGACCCCGTTCGTTTTTGGCAACATTCGATTTCGGCAACATCCGATTTTGGCACATGTGTCAAAATCGAACGGTTTTTAGAAACAACATTACCTTTTTGTTTTCGTTATAACAGGACCAATTTAATTTAGACAAACATCATTTAAACGTTTTAATGTTCTGAAATGGTGATAAAACGCAGCAAGGAAAAACCAAAGATTTTTAAAAATTTAATAAAGTACTCAAAAATGACAAAAAGATGAAAAATTCTAAAAGTTCAATAACAAATTCAAACAAAACACTGAATACGAAAAAAAACAACTAAAAAATGAAGCAGAATGCCAAAAACAGCAAATATGACAAATTAAAACAAACATTATAAACAAAACAAGAAAAGTGCAAAATGCATCAAAAACATGATGAAAAAATTATAAAATTACTTAAAATGGTCGGAAATCGACTAAAAATAACGTTTTCGATAATAATATTAGTTATTTTGGTAATAATAACTGAAAAACAATATGAAAAAAAAGTTCGATTTTGGCAACATTCGATTTTGGCAACATTCGATTTTGGCAACACAAAATGTACGGGCGTGTTGCCAAAATCGAACGGGGTCTGTAGTTGTTTGTCTCACCGAGAAAAATCTATAAGTGATAACATATAAAAGGAACTGGTAATTAAGTCTCGTTACTATGAAACTATGTTTTCTGAGGCTTCGAAAATAATTATTCGTGTTAAAACGGGCCAATCATTTTTTTGATTTTGAAGCTTCTCTTAGCTGTAGCGAATGCCATGAGCATTTTTAGCAGGTGTTCTCGTACGGTATCTTAGAACAACATCTTTTTAAATCATTTTGCGAAAAAAAAAGTGGCAAAAATGAATATTCGAGGCGGGTTTGGGAGGATTGGGCACAAGAGGGTTAACGATCAGTTTTGGAACCTTTATGTAACAAATTTGAAATATTAAAGGAACGTTTCGAGAACATGCGAGGGACAATTTAGAAATGTTTTTTTTTTGACATTGAAGGAGCTTTTCAGAAACATTTAAACGAACATTTAAAGAAATTTGAAGTAGATCCATGCATCATTTTCAGGAACATTTTTGGGATATTTTAGAATTAATTCTTATACATTCTAAACATATTGAGTAGACATTTTATGATCTTCTTGGGAAAGATGTTTTTGTATTGCTTTAATTTTCTAATTTACATTAATTAACAAATTTTGAAAAACATTTTGAAGTCATTAGGATAATAAAGTTTTAAGAGCAATTTTATTTCAACATTGATAGGCAATTTATTATTAGGCATTTTGGATACTCCTTCCGAATTTATTAGGGCAAATATTAAAATAATTCTGGTTTATTCTAATGGAAATTTAAAGACCAGCTTAAGGTCAGTTTTTGATAATTAAAGAAAATTTAGGTAAAATTGAAACATATTATCAAAGTATTGTGTAGATTAATGAATCCCTAATCTTGCTTATTGATCGTTTAGTAATAAGAAAATTTCACACTTTTAAGCTGAGCAAATTAGGATCGTGAACAGTTAGAATACATTTCAGGAAACGTTTGGAGACGAGACATTTGAAAACAAAAACGTAGAATATGAAATTTTCATGTATTTTTCTTACGTTAACTTCTTGTATCATTTTCATTTTTTTTTGTGTCATTTCTGTCTCAATCTCATGTCGTTAAATTTTCGAGTCAATTTAGCTTTATTTTTGTTTCGTTTCGGTCTTTTTTTGTCATTTTTGAGGATTTGTTTGTCATTTTCGTGATATTTTTGTCTTATTATGTTGCAATTTTGTGATTTTTTTTTGTGTCAACTTTTGTGCCATTTTTGTGACATATTTGTGTCATTTTATTGAAATGAGTCAGTTATGTGCCATTTCCGTATTATTTCTTTGAAAAACTGTGATACTTTTAGTTCGTTTTTGTATCATTTTTGGGTCATTTTTTGTTCTTTATGTGTAAATTTTGAGGCATTTTCATACCATTTTCGAATTTTGTTTGGGCCATTTTTGGGGTTTAACTCGAAAATGTTGAGTTCTTTTGGCATTTTTCATAACTTTCTGTTATTCTTTTTTTTGTAATTTTTGTGTCAGTTTTGTGTTACTTATGTGACATTTTTTTTTATCATTTTAGTGTCGTTTTTGAATCAATTTTGTTTTTATTTATCGTTTTTGTATCATTCAAGTATCATATTTGTTTATTTTTAAAAATTATTTTATGTCAATTTTTAGCAATATTTTTGGATTTTTTTTGTGCATCATATGTATTAAATTTATTTTGGAGTTATTTTTTAATTATATTTGTGCTGACTTGAGAATTAAGCCATCGGGAGCGCCCGGGGCCATTTTTCTCGAGGTTTGCCTTAAAATCGTTTTTTAAACCAAGATTTAAGAAACAAGTTACTTATGGAATTTAAATACAAAATTCAGATTCTTAGCTACAATCATAGCCAAAAGGTAAATGCTACATTAATGATTGTTCCCTTTATTTACCTACCACACAAAAATTGTTTTAATTTTCGAAAGGTATAGGCAGTCAATTTTGAAATGTAATGCAGATTACTATTATAAATTAAGGGTGAGATTTTCATAAGATGAAATTTTAAAAACAGAAACTATTGAAAAAATGTTTTTCTAATTGTGAGAATATTTATTATGAAATCATAATTTCAGCATGGAGATTAAATGTCCAAATTCAGAATCATTGAAAAATCAGATAAGGAATTCAAAAAAAGTTAAGAAGTGGTTAAAAACAAAGATCTCGAGTTCTTTAAACTTAGAAAAGCCATGAAACTGAAAAAACAGCACAAAACTAGAAAATCTCAATGATTTGAATCTTAATTGTAAAATCGGGGAGTTAAGATTGAAAACATAAAAATATTCATATTTAGAGAATCATTCAATAAAACTCACAGTTCAACCATGAGAATGTTTTACTGATGAAAATAATTTGAGAATGGTCAATTGAAAAATGAAAAATTAATTCTGAATATTTACTTCAGTAGAGAGTAGTTTTAACATATAAGTTCTGATTCAGCATCAATACTAGAAAACTTTGGTAATATCAGTTGGAAAAGTTTCAACTGGAATTTGAAATCTTAAACTGAAATGAGAATGGAAAGTCAATAGAGATACTAAGTATTGTCGAATGGTTCAATTCGAGCAACTATAGTAGTTTTATTTTTTTTAAATGATTTTTGAAAAAAGGATGTGAAGTGTATAAACCAGGGGTGAGCAACCTTTTGAAGCAACGGGCCAATTTAAATTTGAAATCTTTAATCTTTTAGCTGAGCTTTTCGTCATATCTTATAACGACAAATTTGAACATAATACAAAAAAGTGAAAATAAAACGAATTTATGAGTTTGAGGAAAAAGGAAATTAACTGCCTTTTTTAAACACAAGGTATTCTATATCAGCCATAATTGAATAGCTACATCATCAAATCTCAATCATTTTTGAATGATTTCAAATTTTTAATTGATTTGAACTTTTTCATGAATATTCATTCTTAGAAACAGAATCGTAATTTGCTTCACTTTTTTTTATTCGAAACAAATTAAACTTGAAAAAAGCTCCGCGGACCGCTCAAACAGGTCTTAAGGGCCACAGTTGCTCATCCCTGGAATAAACCAACGCAAATTTCAATTATGATCGAAAATGTATCATTAATTCGCATTCTTCAAACTTCTACTTATGCTTATATAATCAGCATTCCAGGTTGCCAGGTTCTATTTATTGGATTTCCACAAAAGCTGGAGAGAACCTGAAATTCCAAATGATGACAATGTTTTTTAATACTTTCTTCATATATCTTCTTGTCAATATAACCCTGTATTTACCCAGTGGATACTGCTGAACTATTTTCAGAATTCTAATATCCCAGATTTTGCCAAGTTTCAAAAAAAAAAAATCCTTTCCTTTATTTTGGGAACTTCAAGTAGTATGATTTAAGTAGTGTTAAACTTTTTTTTACCTCAGGGGCCCCCTAAGACTGCGGTCCGGGGCAATTGTTCCCCATTGCCCTCCATCCCTTAATACGGCCTTGCGGATTAGGTTTCTTCTTTTCTGCACATCTGTCTTTATTTATGCAGGTTCCTTAATCAAAATTTAAGGACTTTCAGAGAAGAAAACAAATCGTTTGGGTTGCATATAAAGTTACTTCTCAGATACGAATCTAAAATAAAATAAGAAATTCAAACCGTGCACACGGTTTGGTAAAGTTCTCATGTTTGATCACCGGAACGCATTCTGTCAAGCCCTCTTGAATTATTTTCAATTTTCGGTTTGTAAGCCGATATATCAACACACATTCACCAGCATTTAAACCGCCAAATATCACTTCGGTTTGAGTTCGATTTTATTTTCTCTCGTTTGTTAAAAGCTGCAGATTGTTTTCATCAATTTTTTGTTATTTTTTTTTTTGTGTGAATGGAATATGCAAATATGACACTCAACTTGCACGACACGGATCAGGTAACCATTTCACGGATGGCTTATCAATTAACACGATTGCTGAAAAGGGAAAAAAATACGATGCACTTCTACACGAGCTGACAATATTTAATTTTAAAAAATTTGTTTACCATTCTTACTTCAAAAGCAACATTAAAATTATAAATTCAGTAAATGAAATCAAAATTGCTATTTTGATTAAGAAACTATCAAATTCCAAATCAGTGAGAACCAATGCAGTTTCAACTAGAATTCCTTTTTTTTTAAACACAATATTTCATTTCTTACGTTTCTATCCAACTTTAACAAAGCGTGACTCCGCCATGAAAACCGGACGCAGCTCCATTATCCTGCTGACATAATCACCGTGTTCTAATTTCCACCCAAGTCAAGGTAAGGTAGCTAGCTAGCAAGCTAACTAATTACCAACATTTTAGCCCTGTGGCGAAGAAAATGTCTCCGCTTAATGAAAAATTACTCCGTAATCCGTTGTCACCCCGGACTATTACGGTGTGATGATACTGACACACTGCCGCAGAAAGAAGCAAAAACTCAGAAAAAAACTTCCTCTGTTCGAAAAAAGGAAGCAAGGAAAAAAAAACAATATCAAATCTTTTTCTGGAGCGGTAAAATTTCTAAACCAGTAGTGGTTTTTGCTAATATGTAGTTGAAAAGAAGGAAGTGGAAGAAAACTTCTGCCTTACAATCCTGGCCCGGGTGCCAAAATTCATCTATTCATGGGACTCCGAGTTCAACAGGATAATGAGCCAGCGAGACCTCCCACTCCCAAGATTTCAAATGACAAAAAAAAGAGGAAACCTCCCATGGTGAGAGGCTGGCCAGGCCATGCTTAAGAAATCTGATTAACCTTCTCCTATCCCAAGCCGCTTCCGGATGGCCATTCTCTGGAAGGGAGATAACGATAGAGATACGAAGGCAGATAGGTTCTCCTGAGAAGTCCTGCCGAGACCAAAGAACTCTAAGGGTGTTGATGAACGAAGGTGACATGTCCTGTCGTCGTCATCCTTGTCGTTGATTCTGTCGTCTTGGTTTTGGTCCTTGTCGACATCCTCGCATTATCACACAAAATCCACACACACATATGTACATAGTGGACTAACGGCAGCAGCATGTCATCATTTCCTATTGTCGGAGGATCACTTCCGGAATTTCTCTCTGCCCGTCTTCGGCCTTTTTTTATCCTTCTACGTGGGCCGAAAAGGTCTCTGGATGTCCGCATTTTGTGCTGCCGACGGTCATTTCCGGGAGGAGGGATGGATGGACCAACCTCTGAAGGCATTGAAAACGGTTTTGCTTTAATGTCATTAGGCCTAGGAGAAGGTCCTTTTGTCCGAAGGAAGATCCATCAATTCAAACGTTGTTGTTCGCAAGTGTTCCTGGAAATTTGTGGAACAATTCAATCATACCTTGAAGCAACAATTTCGCTTGAAATTGAATTATTTCTCGAAACAATTCAGCGGAGATCTGTGCATTGAGTGAGAAAAATAAATTTCAGTGCATTCAATTTTTGAGCAATTTAACGTCACAGAATTTGTGATAAAAATCACAGTTTCTTTTAAGTTTAAAAGTCAGTCCTAGAAACTCAAACAGCTGTAACATGCAATTCCCGGGGTCAAATTTCTTCAAAAACTTTTGTTGAGCTACTAAGGGTGTTGAGTTTGAAATTGTTGACAATCTATTCAATGAAGTTTTCCAAAATATAAATTACTTGATAAAATGTAGAGGTTTTTTCTTTTAACGATTGCCACTACTTTGCCCTCATATTGTTTAAATTTATGACGAGCTGATATTTTGAATGAGATCTTCAAGCGTAATCTTTTAGGTGAAAAAAGATAAGATGATGCGTTCGGTTTATTAAAGTTGAAAAATCTATTTCAATATCGTCTCCGTTCAATATCTCTAATAGCAGATTTTCATGCTCGAATAAGAAAAGGGTCCGTTCAGATACCACGAGGGAGGACAGATAAATGAGATTTTTGACCCCCTCCGTGGACATTTGACAAACTTCTACCTTCCTCCCTGGATGTCCACGTGGACAGATTTGAAATTGTTTTTTTTTTATCTAATTTGACAGTCTGAAAACTCTACTTATTTCTTATACGTTATTGAAATGGCTGATTGAAAAATGAAACGATTTAGCATTTCCTGATATAAGATACTTTTAAATATTTTAAATTACTTAATAATCATATTTATCACTTGCTTTCAAGTAACTACCAATTTCTCTGGAAACTAAACTTAAACTGGAAAGCTTTAAAATTTAAAGATTTTTATTAAAAAACTTAATTTTTAATCACATTTAGAAAATATTTTGGAAGTAAGTATGCCCACGTGGACATGACCCAAAACCCTATCCCCCTCTCCGTGGACATTTTCAAACACCCCCCTAAGTTGTCTAAGTGGTATGTGAACGGCCCCTAACGTAATACTTGATAACATAAAATAAGAGATTACACTTGATACTATATATTTTTTATGTCCAACCAACATTTGGTTAAATGCATTTTTTTTTTCAAATACTTCATCTAGATTGTCCCCAGTTAGTTTTTAAGGTCTCATGTTTTTCTCAAAATATTCAGCTCTTAAGAAAAGATGGATTTGGTCGGTAAACAGAATTGAGGTTAAAGCTGTGGTAAGAATTAGGCTGTATATTGGAATGCATAAAAAGGTAAGATTGCATAATTCAATGATTATTGTTTTATTGTATAAAAATATTAGAACAACCAATCACTTGAGAACTGGGCAGGTATCTAAACGTATGCGTAATACCTGTCTTAGATTATTAACATTAAAAATGTTATTAATCTTATAACGGTTGCGCATATGATTGACTTGTTCATCCAAATGATACTTACATTCACACATATCACATTCATTACATAACAGTTCACACGAAGCCATGGGGTCGGGCATGTGGTGATTTGCATTGAAGATCTGCCGAAAGAATGCAATTAAGCGCATGCGTTGACGAAACTGCGGTGAATCCGTGCACCCATGGTGGATTATCTACATACATACATACATACATATTGTTTAAATTTATGACGAGCTTATATGATTATAAATTTTGTATTTTTATTATTTTTTAAGGAATGTTAGGTAAAAAAGTTGATAATGTTTTATGACTATCCCGGAGGCTGTACACGACGATGCTGACGAAGTTTGACTGCGTGGTAATGGACGACAAAACCTACGTCAAAGCCGACTACAAGCAGCTTCCGGGACAGGAGTTTTATACGGCAAAAGGAAGGGGAAAGATAGCAGATATTTTCAAGCACACGAAACTGTCAAAGTTCGCAAAGAAATATCTGGTTTGGCAAGTCATCTGTACCTGTGGCTTGGAAAGCAGCATTTTCATAGCTTCCGGGACTGTCAACCTTGAAATTTACGTGAAAGAGTGTTTGAATAAACGTCTGCTGCCTTTCCTGTAGAAACACGGTTGTTCCGTACTGTTTTGGCCGGATTTGGCATCTTGCCATTACGGTAAAAAGGCCATGGAGTGGTACGCCGCCAACAATGTGCAGGTGGTTCCCAAGGGCAAGAACCCTCCCAACACGCCAGAGCTTCGTCCAATTGAGAAATACTGGGCTATTGTCAAGCGGAACCTAAAGAAGACCAAAAAACTGCTAAGGACGAGCAGTATTTCAAGGCAAACTGGCTTTCTGTGGCAAAGAAGGTGGACAAGGTAGCTGTACAAAATCTGATGGCAAGGGTTAAACGTAAGGCCCGGCAATTCGGATTTGGAAAAGCGGAAGCCTAACTGAATATTTTCCCTGAATTTTTTGCTAATTAAACTTGAAAAAGAAATTTAATTTGATTTTTTAAATAAACGATTTCACCGATTCACACGCGATTTCCCTTGACCAAATTTTGATCATATCACCCTTTCTATGTTTTAAAAACAAAGCAATAGCAATTTCCTCTCTTCGCACAAATTATTAGCAGGTTTAAGATTTTTAATAGAACAAATCTTGGGCCTTCCAAAAAAAAAAGATGTTAAGCATTTAAGTGTTATTCTTACACAGATTTTAACTAGCTGACCCGTTAAACTTTGTTCTACTGTAAATTAAATGATTTTTTTTAGTGTTCTATTGTTCGTAAATATCATGAATAGGACTCTAGAATCGAGAAAATCGAAAAATTGCAGAAAAAACCTAGACTTTCGAATCAAACCCGGCAAAATTAGCTATGGATCGCTCCTATACATAAACCTTTTTAAAAATTACTTCATGACATAGTGTTTCACTGTAAGGTGTCAAACCTTTCTGGAAAAACTTGGAATTCAAATTCTATGAGGACCAAGCGAGGATAAGTTGAGAACTTCTACAAAATCGAAGTATTTGAAGTGTTCCAGTTTCAGTGGCAAAATTTATTATATTCATTTTAAATAAGGAATCAACGTTAAATTTCACGAGCATAAACTTTTTTAAGCTAAAAAATGTAGTGCAAGAAATTTTTAAAAAGCCTTAAATATTAAAAGAAACCTTAAAGTAAATATTAAGCTTAAATACGTTAAGTTAACTTTACACTTTCTTTACGACTCTAAGGAAAAAAGGCCTTAAAATCGGAATGAATAAGTGAAGCGAATTAAAATTTGAGAAAATAAAGCGACTTTAAAGTTGCGATCCAAATTCATACGTTGAAATCAGATCGTATTTTGAGTGAATTTACATCTCGAAATTTGGCACTCTACTGCAGTGGTTTTCAAACTTTTATCACTCACCGCCCCTCTATCTTGATGTTTTAAAGCTGAGTATTTTGAAAAAATTTGAATAGAAATACAATAAAACATGGTTTCATTCACCACCCCCTTGTAATCTTACAAAATCACTGCTCTCAAGGGGCTTGAGATTTAGCTCAGTTGGTAAGTCAGTTGCTTCCTGAGCAGATGTCCATAAGTTCGAGCCCAAGAGTAAACATCGAACACAGTTGTACCGGATGAGTTTTTCAATAACTTTCCGTCAACTGCAACGTTGATAAAGTCGCGAATGCCACAAAGATGGTAAAACGACTATAATCGAAAAAAAAACTGCTCTCAAGAATGCATTGAAATATTTCTCTAACTAAGCAACGTAAAAGCAATGAAAAACAAAATAAATATTATTTTTAGATTTTAAAGTTGGAAATTGAATTAACGATGCACAAAAATCTTTACCAGTACTGAATTTGGGTGAAAAATGTTAAACAAATTTTTGAGGACACAAATGGGCTCGTACGCAGTAGAGGGTTAAGAACGATGCTTAAAATCTTAAAAGAGTGGGATAACGTGCGCCATAGGGAAACGTGAGCCATTCTGAATATATCAGATGTGTGTATAGATAAAATTCTTAATCCAACTGCCATCGTCGTCGCTTTGCTTAAGCATATTTTTTCTATATGTTGTTTACTGAAATTCAGAAATTAATATACGTTTTTCCTATCTGTAAAGTTTTCGTACACCAAATGAAGAGTTATGAAAAATATTTTTTGGCCATCCTATATGAGGAATTTTGCCAAAACGATTGCGAGCCAGGTTTAAGGGATTATTCGACCGTACACAAACTTTGCACGTTATCTAGTCAATTAGAATTTGGTGGCTCATAATTTCACACCATTTTTCTAAATACTTTGTTATAATTAGACAGAACTCAGGAAAATTAATTTATTTTAAAAATAAAAAAAATTGCCTAATGATACCTTAAAAATTAAGATAACCTCTCCATTACATTTTGCCATCATTTTAAGTAAAAAAGTTTTGAAGCAAAGAAGATAAAGGGGCCCATGATACCCCACACTCCCCTACTGATCAAAATCTATTATGTTCATAAAGCAAAATGAGCTACAGTAGTTTTTCGATTTTATCACTGTTCGATTTTATCAATACTCGCCAAATTCACGCTCGATTTTATCACGGTTATTGTTTAGATTTTATCACGCTTTTTAAAAATCATCCAGAAACCATTTCCAGGACCATTGAACTGGTTATTTTAGCTGTATAGTGTTTATAAACGTCATTTGGATTTTTAAAACTCTTGTAATAATCGACATAAGTATTTTAACGTCACGCTAATGCTAGTGTTGTTATTTGTGCTTGGTTAGCCGCTCTAAAAAAGTAAACTTTTTTGGTTATGCGAATTATATAAAGATGTGGGTGAATTTAAGCGTTTTTGAAAAAAAGGTATATGTCTCTGATTTCTTTATTGAATTTGTTTATTTGCGCAATCCTGATTGGACAGCTTTTAGTATTGTCTGAATAGATAATTTCAGAAGATCAAAATGAAACTCTGCTAGTTCTGCCTTAAAATATGTAAAAATGACTAAAAGTTCGAGAAGCACACTTTAAAAGTCTAAGTTGAACAAATTTCAAAATATTTTTTGAAAAGTTAAACTTTTTAGTTAACCAAAGATGTGAAGATTAAAATATTGAAATTTGTAGGAGAAATTTTTTTGATGAATTTTTCTTTGAATCTTTTTTCAAAATCGAAATAAAAGATAACGACTGTTGAATTCCCATAAAAACTAAATAATCTACTTGATTTAGATGTAAAATATCAAATTGATATTCTACATGGTTATATTTGAAAAAAAATCTTATAATTGCTATAGAGAAGAATAATTTTAACTGAAATCGATACTTTGTGTTTAGTAATCTTTGATAATTACATCTTGTGATCTAAATTTATACAAAACGTTTCCACTACTGAAAACAGTATCAATTATTGATTAAAGGCAATAAAAATACTTTTTTCCACTTTAATTTTTAGTTTCGCCAAATTCACGGTTTCGCCATATTCATAATTTTTTTTGACCGTGATAAAATCGAGAAGCTACTGTATTAAAATTCTTTTAAAGAAATTGAATGAATTAGGGGAAAAAATAATTATGAAACGTGATATAATGGATAAAGAAATTCATTCAAGTAGTCCTAACTCTCATGTACGTCAACTAACTTTCATGGAAAACAACGTTCAACAAAGGTCTAGTTGTTCAAGGATTTTATTTAATTAATAGTACACATGATTGAACATGCAATTTTTACGTGTTTTTTTTTATTATCGGCTATTTGAAATTTGGGGACATAAGGTACCATTTTTCAAAAATCATAATTTTAAGTAAACATTTTTACTTTTCTTCACTCGAATTTTTTATTGCATTAGCATTTGGACAAAAATCCAAATTTTTTTAATATGTATTCTATATTGGTACCTAAAGCTTGATGCATTTAGAAATGGGACTGTTACGAATGCGTGTATCTCTGTTAATCGGTTTTTCCAACTTTTACTTCGTCTAATCTGTATTCTCGGTAGCTGTTTCGAAATTAACAAAACTTGATTATTATTTAGCCATTTCAAAGCGTTTTAAATCGGGTTTCTGCTGAAAAAATCTGTCTATTACGAAATAAAACTATCAGTAGATTGAACTTAAATAATCGGTTAGTATAGATCGTAGGTTACGAAGGGTATATACAAGATTACTCTTTTTTGGCTTTAAAAACAGCGAAAACCAAAGATTTCGTTTTAAAAATTGTTGTACTTTTCCACAGGAGCAAAATTTTGGCAAATCCTAATTATATTTTAAACAAAACAACCAGCAAATACAAACTTGAACTTGCTAGGGACCTTGCCACGAGCAGACGTGTTATAATATTCAAACCCTGGAATTTGTTTGAAATAGGGCTTTTCATGAGTTTTGTCGTCCATCAGAAATCATCTGGCTCATAGCCTCGGTACCGGCTTTACAGCTTACGAGCTCTGGAATGATCAAAAATTAATTTTTTGAGGTTAGGTTTGAATGACTCATAACTAGGCAACACTTTCGGGTTATCGGAGGATTTTTTTTTGAACATTTAAGCAATCTACCCTTAGTTTTTTGCTAATTAAAAATTTAAAAATTCTGGTATGAACCTTGACTTACTTGAAGACCCTAAACCGTAATTGCCGATCATGTAATTCTCTCCAATGCTTGATTTGAACTTTGTGGACATTTTTGACAGTGTTCGCATGCTTTTTCACTACTCTTGCGCAGTAATTCTTTGAATAATCAACGGTTTTGTCAGCTATCAATTGAACTCAATTTAGGGGAGATGAGGGCATAACGAGCACACAGGGCATAATGAGCACTCCTTTTTTCTACATAAGTACGTATTTTCATAAACAAATTTTTATAAGGAATTGTTTCGTACTACCCATAGTATTAATTTTTCATCAAAAAAGAAATATCCTTTCCATCTTTACAGAAATATTAAATAATAACCAGCTAGGTTTTCAAGTGACGAAAATATTATAATTTTTGAGCACCACCAAATAAGCTTTTATGACCTTTAAATCATCTTGATCTGAAATGTACACACACATTGTTTCTCAATTTTGAATATCACAAAATTTTTGATTTTTCACTTTAATCCATTTTTAAACGCGTTTTTACTTTAATTTGTTCAGTAGAGGCGAACAGAGCACTATCAATGAAGGCATAATGAGCATTTTCTGCCGGGGAATCAAGCAGCGAATATAATTCGATGAAGTCAATTGAGTAATAGAGCTACAGCTTAACTTGTATCGTCTGACGATTTGGCCTATAAGTAAGGTGTCGGAGAGGTAATCATTAGACTCGAGTTCGATTCCTGGTCGAGGGGATTTTTTTTTGCACATACCATTCATGAATGATTTTTTTTATTGTTACATTATACGGCTAAAAGCATGTATGAGCATGTGTTAATTGGGGATTTTTTTTTATTATCTGACAATTTGCGCCGGAGGTCTTTCCCCAAAATTGAAAATTTGGTTCATTTTTGCGACTTAAAAACACATGTATTTTTTCAGATTTCTAACATTTTTATTTTTTGAGTTAGCTTCGGTTAGATTTTTTTGTAAATAAAAAATAACCATTTTTCAAAGCTACATAACTCTGTTGTTTCTCAACGGAAATTATAAAATAGCACATCAAAATGCATTGAAATTTTATCAGCTTTCCAAATAGAATAGTTGAAAAAAATAAAATAATGACCATCAACATGAAAAGTTGTAAATAAACTTTAAATGGCGTCTAAAAGTACCGTTTGCACCACCGAATATTTTGCAAAAAATACCATTGAATAGCTCAATTCATGATGCAACTTTCATCTGAAGACACCAAAGTGGGCCATCAACTCCTTGAAGAGTTATGAAAGAAATAATGACAACAAAGCACTTTTTTTGCATCGGAAACAAACAATGGTCGAATAGCTGTACTCACATATGGAGGTAGCGCGCACTTCTAACAACATGGAAACAAAAGAACTTACCAAAGCAGGTAAAAAACACTACTTTTTCGTGCTTTGTAGAGTGTTTGCAGCAAAACTGACTTTAAATTTTAACCAAAATTCTGAGTATCGTATTGTTTATGTGATATAACTAATAATGGGAATGTGGCTTTTACAACCTGGTCATATACTATATAACTTATTATTTTTTCGATCAAAGATCATTATGAAGCATAATCAATGCCAATAGTAGAAGGTTCAGTCCCTGTGTTTGGGATCACAAAAATGTGATTAAAAAAATGAAATATAGACGTGCTTTACATAGTTTTTATAACGGGAGCTAAGCACTGGACACCAAAATCCTTTCCCATTGATCAAAAAAGTATGAGAAAGTGGCACAAATGTTGTAGAAATAATCAAAGAGCTCAGTATGGCCAGCCCAGGCTGTAAAATGATGAAAATATGATACTTTTTCCGTATTCGTTTTCTACATTCGCCCAGTTTTGAGGTTTACCATACTAGAACGAACATAATTCGTCTTCAGTGTTTTGCTACCTCGATCGATCACACACGAATCTTCAGTGTTCCACCGTCCATTTTAAATCAAATCTGGGGAATTACGGATGCAAAACTTAGCGCATAAACTTCTAAAAATGACAGTGAAATGTGCATAACTTGTTGTGACCTGGGGCAAAACTGGGTATAAACGAATATGTTATTAGATGTTTGGATATAACATGAAGTCAGTTAAGCTGCAACAATCTACCGCCCCTTCTTTCATAACAGTCCCATATACAAAAATAAGCAAGCGAGACAATCAGCTTTTTCTGTTTTGGAATATATGTTTAAATTGTGACCACCACTTTCAGCATAAACCAAAATCGTTTCTAGGTTGTCATAATAAATCGTTAGACTTGAAATTTTCGAAATTGGGTTATTGGTAAGGTCGAGAGCACCATTTTTGTTCATTATGGGACTGTTAATCAACCATATTTGAAACCTTTTTCGAATCTACTAGCATAACAGTTCCATACAAAATATATTTTTCTCACCAAGCTACTTTCTAAGACTTAAATTTGATCATTTTTGAACTTCTAAATGCAATTGTCAGAAAAAGAAACATACTTTTGCAAAAAATATCATGAATTCCACATTGTAAGTTGAATCTTTTTACGATTTTTGATGGCATCCGATAGTTTTTCGCTCAGGAAGTCATTCCTAAGAAAGTCAGACCTGCCTTCGAAAACTAGTGTGCATCATTCGACATCAAGTGAATTAAAAAAATGTTTAAATGATTCAAAGCAATAAACCAAAGACTATTTCGCCGAAAGAAACATTGAAAAGTAACCAAATCCGTGGTATTTCACATATGGGACTTTTATTCAGGTAGATATATTTCATATAGGACAGCCACGAATTGATTTTTTTTTTCGAAATTTCTAGAACAAAACCTCTTTTTTTAGTCTTTTATGTTGAAGCCTTATGTTGACCTAAATTGACGAAAATTCATATGGGACTGTTATGCGAGTAGTGGCAGTCTGAAAAGGACGAAAAAGTAGTGTTTTTTACCTGCTTTGGTAAGTTCTTTTGTTTCCATGTTGTTAGAAGTGCGCACTACCTCCATATGTGAGTGCAGCTATTCGACCATTGTTTGTTTCCGATGCAAAAAAAGTGCTTTGTTGTCATTATTTCTTTCATAACTCTTCAAGGAGTTGATGGCCCACTTTGGTGTCTTCAGATGAAAGTTGCATCATGAATTGAGCTATTCAATGGTATTTTTTGCAAAATATTCGGTGGTGCAGATGGTACTTTTAGACGCCATTTAAAGTTTATTTACAACTTTTCATGTTGAAGGTCATTATTTTATTTTTTTCAACTATTCTATTTGGAAAGCTGATAAAATTTCAATGCATTTTGATGTGCTATTTTATAATTTCCGTTGAGAAACAACAGAGTTATGTAGCTTTGAAAAATGTTTATTTTTTGTTTACAAAAAAATCTAACCGAAGCTAACTCAAAAAATAAAAATGTTAGAAATCTGAAAAAATACATGTGTTTTTAAGTCGCAAAAATGAATCAAATTTTCAATTTTGGGGAAAATCTGAAGACCCCCGGCGCAAACCCATCAGATAATAAAAAAAAAATCCCCAATTCTTTGAATTCTACAAACAGACCTAGATTATTTTGTTATTGCTTTTTTTGTTGAATCTACGTCTCACCGTTTAGTGCAATCATGATCATGAATGATGAAAAAAAATCACCTCGACCAGGAATCGAACTCGAGTCTAATGAGTCCTCTCCGACACCTTACCAATAGGCCAAATCGTCAGACGATACAAGTTAAGCTGTAGCTCTATTATTCAGTTGACTTCATCGAGTTGATTTCGCTGCTAGATTCCCCGGCAGAAAATGCTCTTTATGCCTTTATGGATAGTGCTCTGTTCGCTTCCAGTGAACAAATTAAAGTAAAAAAGCGTTTTAAGATTAATTAAAGTGAAAAATCAAAAATTTTATGATGTTGAAAATTCACTCAGTTGACTTCATCGAGTCGAATTTGCTGCTAGAATCCCCGGCAGAAAACGCTCATTATGCCTTCATTAGTGGTGCTCATACCGTCTCGGGGGGTTTCTCATTATGCCTCTACAGTGACTGGTTTTCAGCTTTCGGCAAAAATTTTCAAAATGCATTTTTAAACGTTTTTATCCACTTTTTCAAGTTTCATCTAATTAGGCAATAGACTATTTGAGTGTCTGAACACGAAACAATGATGTAATTCACATATTACAGCTGTTCTCTATGGTTAAGTAAGCGATTTCTTTAAGGTGGCCATTATGCCCCAATCTCCCCTAATATTCAAAACTTCATGTGACATGAATACATATTGAAAATTCATAATACCCAATAACTCCTTCATTTCATGGCGACCGTGAAAAAATAGGTATACATACATACGGTTTTCAATAGTAGATTTTTCAATAACAAATTCTCTGGCTTTTTTTTTTCAAGAAAAGTTTACGGAAACTTTGATTAATATTTTTTCTGTATAAAAAAACGATATTAACTAAAATCTGCTTTTTGTTCTTCAACAGCCAAATACCATATTTAAAAAAAATTCAAAAAGCATCATTTGTAAAATCTCCTTCAAATCACATCGTCGAAGCCATTGTTGACTGTCAGCGATAGTGGCCTAGACGGCTTCGCGATCTATTTCGGCTAGTTTTCATATCCATCTAATTTTCCTAGCTGGCAGTTGAATAGCCGATTTTATGGCGATTTCTTTTCACTTTTGACTACCGGTAATCAGATACAGAGACGTTTGAAAAAAAAAATCCAACAGAAAAAACATTCCCGGCGGCTCCAAGCCAGCAATATGCAAGCACAAAACTCTTGAGCACATGAATAAATCTGCATTCTATTAGTGCACACTATCAGATTGCTATCGCAAAATTAAACCACGGAGGAGGACGGCAGCCACGTGCTTTTGTTTTTCCCCGGCAGTTTTCGGCATAAATGAAATTTGAGAATTTAATTACCCCTCTCTAGGTTTTCTGCTGTTCAAGTAGAAAGAGGAGGTTGGCGGCAGACGACTGTCAGTTTTCCTCGGGTTTTTAATTTTTCCCGGGTGTGTTGCTTGCTACCATTAGAAGGAACACCGACAGACTCGAACTTCAAAGTTTTTCTCTAAACAGCAAATGATGACTGAATGATGGCCGTTAATTTCCTGCACTGGGGAGTTGCCACTGGCTTTGCCCGAATAAAATGTGCATTTCCGACAAAGTGTCTGAATAACTGCATGAGCCACATTATTCATATCTGCCGACAAAGTGTTGCTCCATTTGTTTGGCAGCGTAATTTAATTTGAAGTTGGCTATCGCTTCGGGGAATATTAATCAAAAACAAAAAAGTTTTCAACGAAACATTTCTAACCAGCTCTTTCGGGTATAGTTTTCAATTAATTTTTCAAAATAAAATATGTTTGTAGAATTTTTTTTAACCAAACAATTTTTTTTTTCATTCAAATAACGCTAAGATACACGGGTTATGATTTTAACTTTAGTTAATAAACTAAAGTAAAAAGCATAGTTTTTTTTCGACAAAAGCTTTTAGAATATTTTAAATATTTTTGTTGTGTTAAATTTTCAGAAAAAAAATCAATCATTTTTATGACCTAATTTTTTTTTGGGAAGTATAATCATTATTTATCTTTTTTTTCTCTTTTCCGATTGAATTACTGTCTTGAAAAAAGTCGTAGCTATAAAATTTTCCAAATTTCTAAGATATCTACAATTTTTTTTTTTGTTACCTTCCTGGGAAATGATTGAAGCACCAAAGTAAATCTTAAAGTCACCAAAGTGTCTGCATTCATTGTAGATTTTTTTTTGCCATTTTCATCATCTTACTGTGTGGGATGTTCCTAGACCAAGCTCGTGGTCCTCGTCGCATTGTGACTTGTTTTAGTTCTGTTCCATTTGTTTGTTTTGTACCAAATCGATAGCAATTTATAAGCTCCAAGCAAATGGAATGAACGCTCTCGTTCGTGTCCAAGAGTAGAAAAGACGGAAAATAAATTACAAACTTCCTGCTGTTTTATTTCTTGGCTTGTTGTTGTCGCCCCCTCTATCGTCTTGTTGCCAGCATTATTGATGCTCTGTTTTGCTTTTTTCTCATTTTTTATCAGCATCACATGAGGTAATATCGATATACTATTTCAAAACCGATGGCTCGCTGGCTGGAAGTCCAAGACGTTTGCTCGAAGAAGAAAACCTTTCGCCGTTGTTGTTCTGCTGGTTTTTCTAAAGTTATATTACTTCCGATATGAGTGACTGGGAAAAATTGCGAATTGGTTTAACTACCGTTCTTTCCTATCGATTGAAAACCCATTATTTTATTGGATGAGATATGTAAGGTGATGTAAGTTTAGTTCAATGTTGAAGTTTTGTTTTCTTCTACAAAACTGACATTTCCTTCAATTGAATCCTTTTCACGCATTAACTCACCCAAACAAAAAAAATCCTTTTCTGCAGAAGACGCCAACGACGACAAATGTATCAAAATGCCTATAAATACAATTGACGACAGTTGGAAAGCTTTCCCATTTTTTGGTTCTCTTTCCTTGAGACACGTGTGCGGATTTAGTAGAATAATGTTTTCCCAGAAAATTTCCTGGTTGCGAATTTATGGTGAGACAAATTTAGGAAAACAATGAAGTGGTAACTTTCTTCCCGTTGCGTGGGTTTGCCATATGGCGTAGTTGAGAAGGGTATTGAAAATGTTTCGAGGGTTTCGATTAAGTTCTTTGTTTTTGTAAGTTATGATTATAGACAACAGTTTATACATTATTCTTAGATTAAATTATATGTTTCGGATTTTTTTTTAATATAATGGCTATTAAATGCTTATTTCTCCATGTCAGAGTTTACATTTCTGAAAAGAATCTCGAAATAAATTAAATGTTAAATCAACAAAATCAAATGCGTGTAAGCCCTTTTCGAAATTGAATGATTTATTTTGCATAGAAAAAATCGGTCTTATCCAGTAGTTTATTGATAAAAGATACATTTCCTATTTTTATCATCAAAAAGTCCCGGCGAAGAATATGATGCAAATCTGAAAATTAACTGGCGGTTTTCATGAAAAAATCACAATTGTTATTTTTTAGATTTGTATTGAATGACTCCTTAAAAAGAAAAGGAGAGGGTCAATATAAAACAATGTGTAGTAGTAGACTTAGTTGATTTGGGGTCATTTTTTAATTTCTCGAACTCTGGGGTCCAAATAGTTTCATTAGAGTTCAAAACTCATCCCTGATTTTTTGCAATTTTTTTTGGAAATGTTTATATGAGCGAATTTGAATTTGTAGATTTTTTGGAAAAATAAAATATTTTCTTCTGCATGTAAAACCAACATCATTTTTGTATCTTATGTGGAATCAAACATGCTAATGGTATTTATGTCAATTTATAAATTCCCTGCAGAAAAATTTCCTCTGAACTACTTTTTCGAAAACCGTAACTTCGTATCATATATGACAAAAAAGTTATGATCTGTTGAATAGGGGTGTGACTTTTGGCATTAAAAACAATCAATTCAACTGACATCACTGCTGATGCTTAGCAAAGTATTGCCTGAAAAGCAGTCATACAAAATTACGCTATGCAACAGCAGTGATGTCAGTTGAATTGATAGTTTTAATGCCAAAAGCCATACCCCTATTTAACAGCTTATAACTTGTTTGCCTAATTAGATGCGAAGTTAGGTCTTCGACAAAGTTGGTCAGCGGAAAATTTCCTTGAAATTTTTTTAAATTGCTCGGTTTCACGAAAGAAACAAAAATTATGTTGAATTATTTAGAACAAAATGTCAATATTATTATGATTGTTGAGGGAAAAGTATGAAAACAAATATTCATCGTTTTTTGTAAAAAATTGTTATTTTTTTTTTTTTTTTTGGAATTTCCCATCAGTCAGCGCACACTTTTTTCAGTTATGATAATGATGCGATATTTCCAGTTATACTTCAGATAATCGATGATTTTGGTGACTACATCCTTCAAGAAACTGGAAACAATTCGGCGGATTTCAGATGTTGTTACTGAAATGTCAGCTGGCAAAATAAGACAAAGACATAGCAGAATCATCAAAAGACTCATGGCTACTTTTTTTTAGGCTTTTGAAATCATCGAAATCCACAGTTTTTGTCACAAAAATTTCGTTTATTTCCACAAAAGCAGAGTCTTGTCGAATCATGATATTTTTCCTTAAACTTATATAAGCTTTATTCAACTAAGGACCTTATCAAAAGAAGAGATGTAACAGAATTCAACTGCCGCAACTTGTGAAACATTGTTTATTTCACAAGTTTTGTCGTCCATAAAAACTTATCTGTCGTATTGGCTCAGCATCGGCTACTCAGATTACGAGCACTGGAACTCGCAAAATTTGTCTTTTAAAAATGCTGGTAAAAGCCTTTAATTCCCTTATTCTGATCATGTGCTTCACTCTTACGCTTGGTTTGAACTTTTTGGACATTCTTGACAGTGTTTTCATACTACTTAAGCATAGCAATTTACGGTATACACAACGGTTTTGCCAGCTCTCGATTTCGTAACGATGGATTTTGGAGAAAACTGTGCACATTTTTTTGTCTTCTTCTCTTGCATCTTCAATATCTCGGAAATGAGCAAGTTTTAAGTTTTGAAAAAATTAGGCTGAGTAGTACTTTTTACGGGCAACAGAATTTTGCATGTCCAATCACTAGGAACTAAACGTTATTTAAACTTTCACTTCGCCCGCTAAATTTTGTGAAAAATCTCAACTTCTCCCCAGTCATTCACACCAATTTCCCTTTATAAAGAAAATTTTAATGTTGAATTTCGAAACTCTCAAGCATAATCTTGGACGATGAGTTGAGCACGGAATTACTGATCCATAAATCATATCATAATTTTAAATCAAGATTTAGATTTCAAAATTTGTTTTAATTTTCTTATGCTAGCTCCTTCTTTTGAATTTCTGAGAACAAATTCTATTAAATCTAATTTTTCTTCAGCATTCTAAATATCTTAACGTAATTTTGAAGGAACGTTTTCAAATGATTTTCAAAAACGGCCTTTTTGAGCCAAGGTTCTGGATGCTGGATAGAATGTCCATTTCTCGGATATTTAAGTGTTCCCAGGAACCGGGAAATTTGACTATCATTTTGCCGGAAATTCTCTGGATCTCGGGAAAAATTGAAAATGAAGATTTTAACACTCCACTGCATACGAAACCTCATCTAAATGATATTTTTAGATATTTAGGTATTTTAGGTATTTATGTATTTTATCTACACAGTTAGAAAAATCCACGTAACATTGCATGCAAAAGCATGGGTAGAAAGAAATCGGGTAATTACATGTATCAATACTGCTCATAATATGTAAATTTTCATAAGCATTCATTTCTGTTGTTTACTTCAGGATTACATTATTTAGATTTTGTTTTCGACAGGGAATGTGTTACTTATTTGATAAACAAACTGGTTTTGTGTAAAAATTTTATTTCACGTTAATCAAACTTACTTGAACACTGGAACCGACATCCGATTTTTCATTCAATTCTCCCGACGATGAGAACGATGATGGGATGATGATTTCAGATTCAATTTCATTGCATCATACATAACCGATTTCCCTCAAAGAACAGGAATTAGTTTAGAAATATTGCATCGTCCAAAGATATTTGATCCTTACCTTTCAACCTTCATTTCATGATTTTTTTAATTTTTCCTCAAAAACCATTTTAAACAGTTGGTAATGATGAGAACATCAAGAAAAAAAAATTAAAATAAAATATGATTTTTCACTTTTTCCATACATTAATTGTTGCAAATTTGTTACTTTATGAAAAGAAGGGTTTATAATCTGAAATAAACGCACACGACCAGATCGAAAGGAAAACTGATGAAGTCCTTCCGGCGCTGAGAATCCAAAAGGAACGAAAACAAAACAGAAATGACAAACTGACGTTAAAGCTGGATTTCGTATGCGGTGGGCAAGGTTGCTAAAAACAATTCTGTGTTTTTGACAAAAAAAAATCAAGAATTTTGTGATTTGAACCTAAAATACTGTGACGGTTTTCTTTGGTGCTATTTCTGTGAAGTTCATTGGAAAATAATTTTAACTTTAACAAGTTGGTAAAAAATTACAGTTTGAATAGAAAAAAGTCAATTTACATTACCTTGTTTTCAGATTCTCATAAATAAGAGTCAGAAATAAAAAGTCGAAAGTGACAAAAACAAATTATAGTTTTTGAAATCTGTATAAAATTTAGAAAATCAGTGAATATTAAAAATTCTGTGATCTGTGACACATATTCTTCGACAAAATTTCGCTCTAAAATCTTTACTAAAACAGATTTTTCTGTGATTTTGGCAACTTCGACTGTAACACGTAAAGTTCCTTAAAAAGACTAAGATGCTATGTTCTTTTTCATATTTTTTGCGGCGATGATGCAAAAACCTGTCATGAAACAGTACATGTTTCTTTCTGTGTGGTATTGCAAAACATTTCAAAAAAATTTTAATGCCTCAAAGATTTATCTATCAATTACAATATCCAACATTCAAAACCTAAGTACTTTAACCGACAAACTTAAACAGTTTGCGAAAGAAAGTTAATAATGAGTGTTGCAAAATTGAACTTTTATATTCTTTTAGTAGCGTTTCTATATTAGAATTCATTGGTTTTATATGTTCTTTGTCGTTTTTCTCATCCACACTAAGTTTTAGAACGAAAAAAACATTTTTTAACAAATTCAATGTATTAACCAGTTTCTAGAAAAATAAATTTTAAGTCTTAGCCAATAACCAAGGTAGAACTATTATTTTACTTGCTCAATATGATCCATTTAGATCGTTCAAATTTTAAATAATGTTGCTTTTTCTAGTGTTTCTCGAGATTCGAGAATTCTCGATTTTATTTTGGTCCCGGGAAATCCCAGTTAGGACACTCAAGTGCTGGATTCCGGATTTTGGATATTAATCGTAATTCTGATATTGAATTTTCAATCCGAACACAAAATTGTTTTTTTATTGAGCTTAAATTTTAAAGCGCAAACAAAATTTTCAAAATTATTTTAAGGTTGGTTTTTTTTGTGATCTCTATTTTTTTTGTGATAAATTATTAGTGTGTACTATTCCAAACTTTTTAAACGTGATTCCATATTATAAGAAATTAAGAATTAAATTAAGAATCCATAAGAATATTTTTATTTTTTTTTATTTTTGAAGTAATGGGAATGTGATTTAAGATGAACGCGCAAAATAAACGACAGAATCAAACAACCAACTTGTATGGTGGTCACTTAATTTGAAATTTTGTTTCTCACATTTTTATGCATTCTCGACTCCCGGTTCTCAAAAAAAACAATTTCGAAATCCATTATACTGAATTAAGTTTTTCGAATTTTGCCGCTCTTCAGATTTTTTTCAACTAGTAAGTTAAGAATTCCTAATAATTTCATGTAGGTAAAACTTAGCTCTTTTAGAAATGGGACACTTTCTTTTGCTGACAGCTCATAATCGCACATTCAAAATTTTGCCAGCATTTTGCTACCTGTTAAAAGTACTATCAGATCTATTTTTTTCGAAATTTTAAACTTACGAGTTTCTGAGATATTTACGATGCAAGAGAAAAAGAAAAAAAATATTTTGAACAATTTAATTTAGGGGAGATGGGGGCATAATGGCCACCTTAAGGAAAATGCTTTTTTAACAATAGAGAACAGCTGTAATATGTGAATTACATCATTGTTTCGTGTTCAGACACTCAAATAGTCTATTGCCTAATTGGATGAAACTTGAAAAAGTAGATGAAAACGTTTAAAAATGCATTTTAAAAATTTTTGCCGAAATCTGAAAACCAGTCACTGTAGAGGCATAATGAGAAACCCCCCGAGGCAGTATGAGCACCATTAATGAAGGCATAATGAGCGTTTTCTGCCGGGGATTCTAGCAGCAAATTCGACTCGATGAAGCCAACTGAGTAATAGAGCTACAGCTTAACTTGTATCGTCTGACGATTTGGCCTATTGGTAAGATGTCGGAGAGGTAATCAGTAGGCTCGAGTTCGATTCCTGGTGGAGGTGATTTTTTTTTTCATTTATCATTCATGATCATGATTGCACTAAACGGTGAGGCGTAGATTCATCGAACAAAGCAATAACAAAATAATCTAGGTCTGTTTGTAGAATTCAAAGAATTAACACATGCTCATACATTATGTTTCTGGTGTTTTGTTTGACGGATGATGCTTTGATGCTATTAGCCGTATAATGTAACAATAAAAAAAATCAATCATGAATGGTATGTGCAAAAAAAATCTCCTCGAACCGGAATCGAACTCGAGTCTAATGATTACCTCTCTGACATCTAACCAATAGGCCAAATCGTCAGACGATACAAGTTAAGCTGTAGCTCTATTACTTAATTGACTTCATCGAGTCGAATTCGCTGCTAGATTCCCCGGCAGAAAATGCTCATTATGCCTTCATTGATAGTGCTCTGTTCGTCTCTAGTGAACAAATTAAAGTAAAAACGCGTTTTAAAATGGATTAAAGTGAAAAATCAAAAATTTTATGATGCTGAAAATTGAGAAACAATGTGTAGATCATGTTGCAGTGCGTACATTTTAGATCAAGATGATTTAAAGGTCATAAATGCCCTGGGTGCTCTTTATGCCCCCATCTCCCCTATTCCATTTTTTTTTTGGTTCTTGGTTTCTGCTTCTGATTTATTTTCGATTGAAACAAGATCATTGATATAATCCTACATGTATAATACACTAAACAGATTCGAGTTTACTTTACGACTGGGGCGTGCTCCTTCAAAAGTAGACCAATTCAACCTACCCAAATCAAACCGCCAGTCGCACGGGGTCAGTTATAATCGGTAATTTAATAATATTCCTCGATCGGACAACTCGAACTGTACAAACCCACCGTCTTTAATGAGATCAACGTTTTATAGGTTCGACATCAAGCAAATACCTGATGTTTATTTTTCTTTGGGTCGGGAATAAGTTTGTGTACTGAAATGTACACTTACGTGCAGAACAAAATTTAACTTTTTAATCCTTTTTCAACCAAAATTGCTTTGTAAAAATTTGTTGCCAATATTTCAGAAAAAAAGATTCTAATAAAATGTTAAATAAATAATGTTCAGTTAACGAACAGACCACCCAACAACGTTTGTGTTCTTCAAGTGAAGGTTAACAAAACACATCACAGTTTGAATGTCAGCAATCCCATGTGATGAAAATCTGTTCCATTCAATATGCTAGGAAACGCATGAAAATTCCTTGAGGATTTAAATTTCCCAACAGACACGACGACGTTTGCTTTTCAAACCAACAACTGGCAGCCAATGTTTGGGTAATGTTTTCAATTCTCAGTTTATTTACGCGTTGCCGCCGGCGCGGCCGTCAAAAACCTTAAGCCTCTTCCTGCGTACGCCCGTCAGGAAATTTAGATCTAAACAAATCCGCCCTCCTAGGCAACAGCAGCAGCATCTTTGGCAGTCCGGGAATGAAATAGTAAACTATATATTTACGCAAACGGAAGGCGGCCTAAGATGTAAACCATCACAAAATCATCAAACTGTTAGAAATTTGCGTGCGCTCCCGGGCTTATGGAAAATATAATTCATCTAGCAGCAACAACAATGACTGAAGCCGGCTGAAAATAACTTTATGAATTTATTTTTGCACCTCGTCGAAAGGCGGTGAAAATACACAAGTGCATCAACTGTGGGGAGCTGTTCACTTACTTACTTACTGGAAGTTTATAACTTTTCCATTGCGCTGACACGTGATATCAATTAAATTACGGCTCGCGAAAATTCGTGGTTGCGACTGCATTGCATTGGCATTAGCACCATGGTTCAGCTCTTGAAAGTGATGTTTTATGGCACTTTGCAGCTGGGTGCAAGCAGATTTAGGGTAATTGGATCATGTTTTTGGCAAACATTGATGACTAAAATATTTTTTTAATACTATAAAACACTCGAACGTTAAATCCACCAAAACAATGAAAAAGGAAGGCATTTCCTTAAATAATCCAAAATATAATAATTTGTGACTTTGTTTATGAGGCACTAGGGTAATAAAACCTTTATTTTCAATTCCATAGAATAAAACATACCAACAGTATGCCCATCATCTTTATCGAACACTTTTATCTAAAAACCTGGAAAACCCAAACATTTGATTTTTAAATTGTCGACCAAATATCTAGGCGCATTTAGTCAAGACCCAGGAATTACTCAACAAAAATAAAGGAAAATAAATTTCTATCGAAATTCATCGAAGATTTTAAATCTAATTTTCGAAAAACCTTTTATGATTTTTTTTTTATCAAACTTACATTTTTTTTTTCAGTTTTAAATTAGAATGAGAATGAACTCGGTCAAAATCCGGGCATTTTCAATGAATTTTTTTTTTATGGAAACCGGGCTGGAACGGACTTTTCCAAAATTTTATTTGAACTATCCGTGCTGGCAAACCCGGATAAAACCGGGTAATCTTAATTAAAATCCATTAATACTGAATCAGATTGAATCATCGTAAGCAATTCATTTCAAATGAGTTGTAAACCACATTGAACTTTTTTGAAAATATTTTTGGGAATCTTGGAAAATATAAAAAATAAATATCCCTACATGAAGAGGGTAAATATCTCAGAATATTCTTCCCAAAGATCAAATGCAATTTCATTTTATTCGATTCAAGCTACAGTCATTTTATTGCCAACATTGGTACAGCACTTTTTATATTATTTATTAATATGCACCTTTTCTACGCAGTGTCCGTTTTACAAGACCATTTAAAAAAAAAACTTTAATTTGCAAGCTTGTTTTAGAAAAAAACAGCCTTGATGAAGTAAATTTATTAAAGCCAATGGTTGATGTAATAAAAAATACTAGTTTTTTTTACTGGATTGGATTTAATTTCGTTGGTTCCATTCTTGTATAAATTAGACAAAAATATTTCAAACTAATTTTTCACCTGAAGATTAAGTTCAAGATCTTTTATCAACAAAAATTATCGTAACCATCTATTGCTTTATTCAAATCCTGTAGGAATTAAAATCTAGATTTTTCAAAGAACGCAATGTTCAAAATAAACTTAGATACTATTTTTATTTATTGGTTTGTGTTTAAAACTGACTCTGATTGAATATAAAATTAACAATGAACAAACATTCAAAATTTTGAAAACGCGATAAATTTGAACTTCGAGCTAAATCTGAAACTGAATTATAAATTTTGATTCCGATTTTAAATTTTGCATTTCAAACCTGAATTAAAATTTTGAATTCATGAATTGAAATAAATTTCTGAATCTTAGCCCCAACAAAAAAATTCCACAAACTCATAATTCTAATAGCGAATTTTGGATCAGAATCCTTAACCACAAATCACTTATTTGAACTTTGAATTCTTGTATTTCAATATGAAATCTACCTTCCACTATTATTTTTTTATTCAGTTCGTAAATCTGAATGAAAATTCCAAATGAAAAACTTTTCCTAATATTTCCATTTGGGATCACCACTGTGGAACTTTATCAAGTTTCAATTCTGCATAAGAATTAAGTGTAAAATTTCAAATGGAAATCTCAAAAATGGTTTTTAATTTTATTTTCTTTTAAATCAAAAACATATAAACTTAACAAAAATTTAAAAAATTTTCGATATTTTTTTAAATAACTTAACAATTTTTTACACAACATTGCTTGAAGCGAGCAGGTGGATGGTTTTGGAAAAAAAAAATCAATTTTTTTGAGAATAATCATGTTTGTTGAAAAGTCATTTCCACATAGTTCTAACATATGATTTTAAAGTTTTCACTTTAAACTAAAAACTGATTCATATAAACTAGGCTTTCAATTTTTTTTTACGGGCCAGGCAAATCCGGGCATATTTACCCAAAAACTTTAAATTTGAACTCGAAAACCGAGCAATGTTTGGGCTAATCCAGCCAGAATCCAGATATTTTAAAAAATATTAATAAATGGCGAAAAATAAAAACATTAAAACTGATTTTTTTTTAACAAAGTACATTAGCTGCATTCAAATCTGATCTCATTTAAAATTCCAAGAAATGTATGCGAAATAAAATTTCGTGAATTCAATTTCCGTTCTGGGTTTCGATATGACGTGAATTGTTTAAAATCTTGGCAAGTACCGGGCTTTTTCCTTTTTTTTTTCGATATTCGGGCAACCGAACCGCCTGGGCCTTCCCCAACCTTTTTTTTTTTTGAAAATCTTGGCAAGCCCGATTATAAACTGGGTAATCTTTTTCTTATTTTTTTATTTTCTTATTGTAAAACATTTCAAGAATGTTGTATGAAACTTTCAAGTCAATTAAAGCAAAACTGTAGAAATTATAGGCCTTTATCTCCTCCTATCTTATACTGCAAGAAAGCAAGAGCAGAAACTTCAAACGCGTTTTTCTCGAAAGCACATTTTTAAAATCCGTGGACATCGTCATTTGAAAACTACTTATCCGATTCTTTTCAAGTTTGAAACATATTTTCTACATATAAAATACCAGACCCCAACGTTTCTATTTTTTGTTTTTTTACTTTGGGGAGATTTAACAGATAAAAAATGGCGGATTTTTTCGTGAAAAATCGTAGTTTTTACTACAAACAGCCACAAAAACTTCATAAAAATTTTTTTAAGTTATATAAAAACGTTGGGGTCCAGAAAAACATCTATTAAAAATATTTTGCTCTGATTTTTTGACTTCAGATGATTCTGTGCTGAGATACAGTGTCCACCGCAAATCCTGTTTTCTAAAAGGCATCCTCGAAAGTGCTCCGTCACCGGCTCATTTTTCAATATTTTTCTACGAAAAAATTACTAAATGTTCTTTTCACAATGCTTTGTATAATGCAAAAAATTTGAATACATTTGTTTGAACGATAGCTCTAGAAAAAAAATTGTGAAAATGGTGTTTTTTTTACCCTTTAGACCCTACCCCCCTTCCCCCCACCCCCCCCCTCCCCCTTAAGGATATTTGAATAATTTGAGTCAAATTGATTATTTGATCTTATTTTATTATTTATCCTAAATAATTGAATTCAAACATTCAAACATCCATTGTTGGGTCAACAAAATTTTGTTCTGAATCCTCAGTTTAGTTTTTACGAATTCAATGGATATTAGTTCTGGTATCGTATTTGTATCATAATGATAAACTAAGATTGCCATAATTTTTCAGCACGTATTCGAGCCTGACAAATCCGGGATGTTTTATCTGAAAACCTAAAAAAAATCCGGGCATTTGATTTCAGATAGCCATCCAAAAATCCGAGCAAATTTGTTCAAAACTCAGGAATCACTCAACACAAATCAAGAAAAAAAAAATTTTTTTTGATCAGAACTCATCAGAAATTTTTAAATTGTTTTATAGGCTTTAAAAAAACCTTTCATGATTATTTTAAAAATTTGCACACAAGAAATTTTTGTTTAGACGCATAGATAAAAAATTGTACAGCACAATTTGTTTTTCGCTTGTTTTTTTTTGCAAATATAGTGAAAATATCCGGGCAAAATCCGGGCTTTAATATCCGGACAACCGGGCCAAACTAGACTTTTGATAAATTTTGTGTTAAATGTCCGAGCAAACCCGGAAAAACCAGGCAATCTGGCTATCTTATTAGAAACATAGTTACAGAAATCAATACAATACTTATTTTTTAAATTGAAAACACAAATGCCACAAATTTTCTGTAAAATGTAGGTTTTTTGAAGCTAGAATTGATTCAAACTTTCCCCTTCGTTTTATAAAATAACACAGGGGAAATGTTTGAGTAACTGATTATGAAAGATTTTGAAGTTCTAAATACGAACCATTTGTCAATTTTTGTCTATCATCTCTAGTTTTGGTGATACGGCGTTTGAAAGTTGTAAATTTAACATATTTTGAGTAAAATCGATCTTAAGTAACTGTCAAACTAACCAACGATAAGGAAAAACATAAGCTGATTTGAAATATATTAATTGCTCTTTTAATCAAGGATTCAAAAATGTTCAAGTTATTCTAGTTTCAGAGGAACAAAGCTTTATAGAAATAAAGCTAAGATTTTTTTTTTGAAAAATAACAGAAAAAATGGTTCTAATATGACAGAAGATCTTTTTTTTTACTTTGATATTGAAGATTTTAATTCATTTTATAACTTTGACGAAGACTGCAAACCGTTTTGACTAATACTGTATGAAATAGCTAAGAATCCTTTTGGCCAAAATTTTGTTTGAAAATTCATTTAAATTCTCATTTATGACTGAAATGAAAATAAAAAAACCCGATTTAATACACTTATCAGTGGATTGGAGGCTTTCTTACAGAGTGTCAATTATCTTTGGAAATAAATGACACAATAATGGATTCCTTATTTCTGAATTATTTATTATTAATCTATAAAAAAGATTATGATTAAAGAAAATCGATAGCAAAAATTACTAAACTCAATATAAAAAAAGGTGCCCAGTACGTTTTTTGGAGGATAAACGAACTTATATTCAACGAGTTCATTTATAATCCAAATAATTCAAACTGTTAAAGTTTGAGAGCCACATATCTCGACGCTCACTAGTGGTCAAGGGGTTAACCTCCTAAACTCTCATGCTAGATGGCGTGGGATCGATTCTCTGCTGTTTTATGAAATTTTTGTCAAATTTTTGATCGCCTTTGTAATTAATTTAGCGATTGCTGGCTACTGCTGCTGAGCAAATGGCTACCTTTTTTGGAGCCAACGTAAGCATGATATGTTCTATGGAATAGAAAAATTTTAAACAATTTTGTTTTTTTTTGGTTTTGAAATAAGTCCTACAGGAAAAAAAATGCAATATTTTGATACTAAATTCATCAAAATCGTGAAACCTAGAATAGGAGTTAATGTGTTAAGAACGATTTTATGGAACATACAAATTCCCGGACATCATCGTAACTCGTCGAGCTGAGTCGATTGGTACCTATAAAGTGGGGTCTTGGACCCTTAATTAATGATATCCCCAACTGACCGTTCCCTATGCCTTTCTGTAAGAAAGCCAAAAACATGTTTTAAACTTTTTTCTCTCAAGTCAAATCTACTCGCGATCATCGATAAAGATGATGATTGAATTAAAATTGGAAGATTGCAAAAAAATCAGCGCACCCAAAGTAATTAAGATAAGCACTTGAATAAGTTGAAACTTCTGTCTCAACATAAGTTTTAAATACTAAATTAAGTAAGGTTTTTCAACAACACACAATGGGGAAAAAAGTGCTTAAACCGCCACCCAATATCACCCGTCTTTCATGAATTAAATCTATGAAAATATTCTTTCTTTTAGTTAAAATGTCTGGAAAATCAATTGGACATAGTTTCAGACGCCCCACAAGCTTAAAAACGGAGATATAGTGCCTTTTCAACCCCCAATTCCCCTATGCTTTGTAAACAATCCAGAAAAACTCTGACTGGAAAATTTTGAACAAAAATAGCCCTATCCTCTGTGATTTTTTCCGAAGAGTCGAATTAAGTAATTTTAGCTATCACACGCTTCGCAAAATGGAGTTATGACTGATTTACTTTCAATTTCCCAACATTTTTAATATATTTCAGAAAAAGCTTGTTCGGACTTGAAAATTTTTAATAAAATAAGTCTCATCTAATGTGTTTTTTTTTTCGAGGAATCGAATGAAACCTATCTGGAAAATTGGAGTTATGGTTGCTTTCACCTCAATTCCCCAACATTTTTCAAATATTTCAGAAAAGGAGAAAATCACACAAGATAGGTCTCATTCGATTCAGAAATGTTCAAGTCCGAACATGCTTTTTTTTCAATCAGTTTAGAAATGTAAAGGAGATGAGGGAAAACACAGCCAAATCTTCATTTCATAATGCGTGCGGTGCTTGAAAAAGTCTACATTGGATTTCTTGGAAAAAACCACTTAAGACAAGTTGGTTTTTTTTGGTTCAAAATCTTAAGTCCGAACATGCTTTTTCTCAACTATACTAAAAATGTTGGGAAATTGAGGGAAAACGGCCATAACTCCATTTTACGATGCGTGTGCTGGCTCAAATAGCCTTCATTCGACTGCTCAAATGAAAATTACATAATAAGGGGTGGGTCTCCTGTGACTGAATTCTGTTAGTGTTCTTTCGACAAATCATGAACAAGAATAATTTTCATTGAATATTATATCTTTAAAAATCCTTAGTCAAAATTGAGAGCCTAGAAATTTCATAAGCCAATGAGTGAGAGTTATTGGAAATTAAAAATTGAAAGTATTTTGCAGAGATTCTTCAAATGTAATCAAAACTTTGAAATCCGATTTTTGTTTCTCAAAAAAAGTGTTTCACTAAAATATTAACAATTTTTTTTAAATCATTAATCACTTATCATAAGCTCAGAATAAAGGTCGGTACTAATAGAACCCACTCGTTTAACAAACTGCTTCAACCGATTTGCAATGAAAGTATAACTAAATCATCGAACATACCTTTCTGTCTGCCGTCACGCTGCTGCCTTCTCAATCTGGGTATTTTCGAGAGGTCATCCTCTTCTTCCACTATCAGGGGGCTATTCAACGAGGGCTTCTCCACCGTGACGCCACCATTCTCTCTACCATTTTTCTTCCCTCCCACAATAACCCGTGGCGAACAGCCACCGCCCTCATCCACCGAAGTTTCCATTCTACCCCCAGAATTGGAACCCCCAGGATCCTCTTCCTCATCCGGTTCCACTTCAATTTCACTCGTTGAAGAACTACTACTGGAGCTACCACTGCTGCAACTGTTGGAGTTACACATTTCATCACTTATGTCATCCACATTGAAGCCCCGATCGTCGTCCACTTCCGAGCTGGTGGAACTAATCGAGTGCAGCAATTCCGTCCTTGGAACTACCAGGGATTGGGTCGTCGGGGAGGTTTTGATGCCTCCGGCCAATGGAGCTTTACCGTTGTCGAGAACTTTCACCGAGGATGCATTTGTAGATTGTTGTTGATGCTGATGCTGTTTTGATATCCCATTACTGCCGTACACATATCCGGCATTGCGATCCCCGGGAAGAAAGATATCCGACGCTTTCTTGACCACATGCGTGGTACTTTTGGGCAGTTCCCGCATCACTTCCGGTTGACGGTTAATTTTGGCACTTGATTAAAAACTGAAGCCAACTGGCAATAACAACTTTCACACATTCCCATACACACACAGAACCACTTGACACTTTACTTGGAGAAACCGCTTCAAAAGCAGCAACTGCGTAAAGCTGTAAAGATTCCAATTCCACTTTAAGTTTAAAATTCACGGCTTGTAGTTCGAGTCACTATCTTTAATTGTTCGATCCCATCAAGATGGTCCCTCTCTTGAAAAAACTCGTGTGCACTTGACGTTCTTTGGCGTCTTTCGATGGGTTTCCCGGAGCTAGCTCCGGGACACAACAATTTACTAATCCAATTCATACGACGACGACTGCATCACGTTCGTTCGCCCGGATCATCAAAACAACATACCACACTTGAAATTTAATTAAAACTTATCAGATTGTAGCTCGAAAAATCTCTGATTGGGGACCAAACCAGTTGATGTTGATGCCAATTGTAAATTTTGTCGCTAAAATTTGTTGAAAAGTGTTCGAGTCCGAAACCGCAAATATCAAAGACGCCAGCCTCCCTTTAATGGATAAGTGAAAACTGGCCGCCCACCCACTCAAAACGAGGGACCGAAACGAGGGTGACGCATTGAAAGACGATATTAAATCGTACTATTTGTGGGTTGAAAACCGCAAGATATACTTGCGGATTTGATTTTCTGCCGATGTGGTTGCAACAGACTGGTCCGAAATTGAACTAACTAGTTTAAACGGGTACCTACTCAAAATCAGTGTTTAGGGGGTTAAATCCTTAGAGAGGGAGAAGACTAAAGAGGGAGGAATCCGAACTAAGTGCTAGTGTAATGTCGACTAGACGACTAGCCGAATGACTGATCGACTGACTGACTGAATCCAGATGGTTGAAAATCGAAACCACGCTAATGGGGCTTCCACGACCGAGTGAGCGAGTGCACGCAGCGGCATGGTAGAACAATCTAAGTGGATTTATTTTTTCGCACCCGGAGTCCAGGGTTGAAGTTCCGTAATGCTAGTTTGATAAACGAGTGTTTTTTCTAACTGTTTCCGTATAACCTTTTGTCCAACTAATTTTGGCCTTATTTAAGATTTAATGTGAGCAGATTTAAAACCAAATAAATATATTGTTTAATTGTACTGAAATTGTACTGTAACTGTACTGTAACTGTACTGTAACTGTACTCTAACTGTATTGTAACTGTACTGTAACTGTGCTGTAACTGTACCGTAACTGTACTGTAACTGTACTGTAACTGTACTCTAACTGTACTGTAACTGTACTGTATATGTACTGTAATAGTACTGTAACTGTACTGTAACTGTACTGTAACTGTACTGTAACTGTACTGTAACTGTTCTGTAACTGTACTGTAACTGTACTGTAACTGTACTGTAACTGTACTGTAACTGTACTGTAACTGTACTGTAACTGTACTATAGCTGTACTGTAATTGTACTAAAACTGTATTGTAACTGTACTGTAACTGTACTGTAACTGTGCTGTAACTATACTGTAACTGTACTGTAGCTGTACTGTAACTGTACTGTAACTGTACTGTAACTGTACTGAAACTGTACTTTTATTTTCACAATGATGAGCAAATTTAACCGAAAACTAATTATTGAACTAGCCAAACAGTCTGATTACCAAAACAAAAGTTTTTTTATTGAACCAAAATCAAAACTGGGATCTCAAAACAAATCATCAAGTTCTATTGAAATGTTGTATGTTTTTGTAATTTTTGTTTTCAAACATCGGTTATAAGTCTTTGATAATAAAAAAATTTAAGGAGTACAACCTGATTCAACTCAGAATTCAAAAAAGTTCAAGTTTCCTACGGTTGAAAAATCCATAAACATTCCTTCAAACATGAAAAAAATTAACATAAATTTACATCAGTATTTTTTGCCTTTATTATAAAATTATCTTTACAGTCATTTTCTGTTACCAAAAAACTGTACAACTGATTGAATTCATTTTGGCCATTGTTTTTTTAAAGTCTACTTGGCATCTCACGAAAAGGCATTTTTTTTTACATGGACCATTAAATGTAAGAAACTTTGAAGATCACAGAACTAATTTATCAAAAATGATTAAAAAAGTTTACAAATCCAGAATTTCTTCCATATAAAAAATAATGGAGAAGTTTCATCAGAATAATTAGGAAAGCTGAAATCAACTTCAAGATTTTCAAGAAACTTGAAACAAGAAAATCCTTTTTACACTACACTGGGACTATTTTTTACATGATTCCGAAATTTCTCATAAAATGTTTTGTTGATTGAAAAATCAACCTCAAAAATTGTGTAATATTCCAAAAGAGCGTATCTATTGCGACGTGTAGAAAAATAAGCTTGCCAGATTTCCCGGTTTTTTACGGATTTGCTCGGATTTTTAATACAAAATTTCCGACAGTCCGGCTCGGCCAGGATGCCTGGTTTACATTGAAAAATGCCCAGATATTGCATTGATTCACTTTATTTGACATATCAAACAAATAATTTTGGGCAACGAAAGTTTTTGAGTAAGTTTCACAAAAATAATCATAGAAAGTTACAGTACAGCAAGGTTACAGTACAGCAAATTTTCACGCGAAGAACCGGCTCGATCGTGCGAATTTATCCAGTTCATCCGGACATACACTGAAAATATTCCTCTCGAATATTCTTCATTGCAAATGATAATTTATCAAAAAATCTTTTTCAAAAGCTTATACATTTAATTATCATTGCCGTTTCTGTGTTGGTTATGAAAGTGCGCGGTTTTTAAGCGCGGATTTTCGTAAATAACGTGGTGTCAATAAGTAGAAGTCGAATTCGACTGTCCGACGCCATCTTGAAGTCAAAGATGGTGGTTTCCGCTTACTGGTTAAAAAAATTTCACCAAAAATGTGACAAATATTACAAAATTAGACAAAAGTATGAGAAAAATTTTACAAAAATTGCAAAACTATGACTAAAGTCAACAAAATATATGATTAAATTATGATCAACATTTGACAATAAAATGACAAAAATCTGACAAAAATAATATAAGGACAAATATTAGACATCAAATTTACAAAAATGACAAAGTGACAACAAAAAATTTACAATAAAATCACAAAAATCTGACAAGCAAATATAAATCTTAAAAATATATTACAAAGTTGGTAAAAATATGCTAGAAATTTTACATTAAAATGCAAAAATAAGACAAATGGGCTAAAATATGACAAGGTTCTGACAAAAATTTCACAAAATAATGACAAAATTATGAAAAATGGGATAAAAATATAACAAAATACTTTCAACTTTCAAATATATGTAAAATAAATGGCAAAATGATGACAAATACGACAGTAAAATAACAAAAGTTAAACAAAAATAACAAAGTTAAACAAAAATATGCTATGTTACAAAAATATGGCAAGTATGACGAAAAAAAAAAGACAAAATATGACAAAATGTAGACAAAACTATGGGCTTGTGATATGTGTAGCTCAGTTGGCAAGTAAGTTCCCTCCTAAGCCGATGTCCGTGTTTTCAAATCGAAGAGTAATCATCGAACACAGATAACCCGGATAAGATTTTCAGTATGAAGAGAAGATTGTAAAACGACTATAATCGCACGAATAAAATGCAAAACTTCAACAAATTTCAATCAAATGGAAAAAAATCTGACAGAACTATGACAAACATACGACATATGAAAACATGACAAAATTATGACAAAAATTAAAATACAATGATGAAAATCTGACAGTCCTATAACAAACCTTAGTCAATTTTTTGTCATATTTTGTTTTTTATGAAATTTTTGTCAAATTTTTATCATATTTTAGTCATAGCTTTAAAATATTTTCATCATATTTGTAAGATTGTTGTCATAGATTACCAGATTCATGTTATTTTATTGCAAAATTGTGTCATGTTTGTAATTTTTAATTAGTTATTATATTTGTCATATTTTTATTTCATTTGTCATATTTTCCATAATGTTAATAAAAATAAGTCAAAGTTTTCTTTTCAGTTTTGACATTATTGTAATTTTTTTTATTATTTGGTCAATTTTAATTTATTTCTGTCAGATTTGATTTTTAAATTTTGGTCATGGCTTTGCCACTCTAATGTCAAATTTAACAAAATTTTGTGTATTTTTTTTAAACCATTTCTTTATTTGAAATGGCGCATACCATTAAGTTTTAAGAAGTCAAACTCGTGTTTTGCTTATACAGTTGATTACTTAAATCTAGTAGTATTTATCGTTTCTCATATTTTTGTCATATTTTTATCACCTTTTCCATATTTTTTTCAATGTTTTGCCGGCGATTCGTAATTTTTGTTGTCATGATATTCTAAATTTTTTTTCATAATTTTGTTATGTTTTTGTCATAGTTTTGTTAGATTTTGTTCATGTGATTTTCAGTCATTTACAATTTCGTTTCGCGTTTCGTAGCGTCAGACTGCAAAATTCGACTTCTACTAATTGATTCCTTTCATCTAATACCAACATTTTGGGTGTTTAAAGTATTTAAAGCATTTTGATGTCAGGCGGAGGCACCGAGTATTCAGATCCTTATGATTCCTTTTCATAATCCAAGCGGTCCTGGAACTCGCGAGGTTTTTTCACGCGGTTTTCCAGAATTAACCTTTTCGGAACTAACGCGGATTGTTTTTTTGCGCGTTTTTTCCGCGAATTAATTTGCAAAGATTTTGCATGTGTGATTATTTTTTGTAAAACACCGAAGGTTTTCGCTCAGCAAGTGTGCGTACGAAATGTCAAAAACAACTCTATTCACGTGCACTCTGGGTTGCCAGGTGCCCAGATTTGTCTGTAAAACACAGAATTTTGACCCTTTGTCAAGATATTGGTAAGACCAAATATTTTGCCCCGATTGCCCACAGATTTTGCCCTGTTTTTGTTCAGAGTGCCCAGGTTTTACAGACTTTAAAATTCGAGTCATGAAATCAATATTTATGTACCGGATATGATCCGTAAGTTCCTGATTACACCAAAGAAATCTCGCTTGAATGCATTGGTATGACAGCAATTATTCATTAAAACTTAATTTTTTAAACTTGAATGGTGTAGTAGTACGTGGTAGGAAAGAGTATAGTTTTCGACTCCAAAATAACCAGAATACAAAACCAAACACTCTCAGCAAAAATCTGGGCAAAATCTGTGTATGACCAATATCTGGACGAAAGGTCAAAAGTCTTGGTTTTACAGACAAATCTGGGCACCTGGCTACCCACCTTGCGAAAAAATGCGAAATTTATCCGGTGACTGAATATTTTGCTTCGTGTTCGTACCCTTAGATATTAAACGTAAATTCGGATGAGCATCAAAGATCGATCCTAGTTCATCTGAGCTAAAAAATTTTAACCCTGTTGTAGTTGTTGAAGTAAAATGTAAAATGTAAAATATCGCAAGTCAAGTCACGTGACTCACAGAATATTCCCCAATTATAACCAATTTATAAACTTAACAAATATTCTTGACATTTTTTTTTCCCCAAAACATAAGTTTCATTTCAAATTCAGCATAATCAGTAATCATTTCTCAACATCAGAATATTCATCTTCATGTTGTCAGCCGCTGACGGAAGACCCATTCGGACTTGAAAAAATCCAGAAAGTCGGCAGGTTTCCGGCAAGAATGCGTGCCGAAACTTTTGTTCAAGTAGCCAAAAATTTAAACTTTCAAATTAATTTAAGCGCACAGCCGCCAAACGCCGGAAAACTGTTGCCTGTCCAATCCATTCCATTTCACCGACTGAATGAATTATACGTGCATTGGAAATTTGGCGCCAGTTGTTGAATGTTGTTGCTTCGTGGCTGAGCCATGTTTTTTGCCTGTTTGTTGTTCATTCCGAAAAAAACTCTCGGTTTATAGAAGAAATGAAAAAAATTAAACAAATAAAACCGAGCGGCAGAATTAATGACAATCTATTTTTTTTGTGAGGCTTTGCAATTGATGATTCCAATATTGGAATAAAATCCATCATTGAAGTTAATGGAAACAGTTTTGTTTATTTTTTTTTTTGCCTTGACTGAGCTTTTTATTTGAAGGGACAAATTCGCTTGAAATATTACAGTTTGGGAATTCCGACCGACTCTGGAATGTTTCCAAATTGGTTTGAATCGCCAAAATTTATGATTGAAGGTTGAATAAACTTGAACCACCATCAATGTTACTCATTTAGTATAACAATATATCAATCGAATTTATTGAACCAAATTGAAAAAAAAAACATTCGAAATCCTGTAAACGTTTATTCAATCTTTCCGGTGCAAGGTAAAATCCTCCCAATTTTAACCACTCCCTTTTGCGAAAAAAAGCAGTCAATTGCCGTTGATTAATGAAACTGGTAAATGTCGAATACAATCACAAATAATTCTGGCACTGACATCCCTGTCAAACTCTGGTGGTGGTGTGCCATTCCGGATCGAATTGGAACGGGATGACTTTCCGAATTTCACATGGAAGACTTCTCTCGGCTATTGAAATACCCGGAACGAGGATAAGCTTTTTTCTGCCGTGCCAGTCAGGATCGGTTTCAGGAAAAGAGTCGGCTGCCAATCAATTGGAAGCTCTGAGGTTTTCTCTTCAGGTTTTTTTTTTGCTGTAACTCTCGTGTGAAATTATTTGTCTTTTAGTTTTTCCTTGATCCTGAAAGTTTTGGAAGAAGATGAAGATGTAGTTTTAAGATGATTGCAATTTCAGCCTGCTTTGGAAAACAAACAGTCAGTTGAAATTTTCTTCACTAGGTACTGACAAAATTTATTAATCAAAGTTAAAAGTTGAAGAGATAAAAAAATGATAAAAATGACAAAATTGACAAAAATGACAAAAATTAAAAAAACTAAAATGACAAAAATGACAAAAATGACAAAAATGACAAAAATGACAAAAATGACAAAAATTACAAAAATTACAAAAATGACAAAAATGACAAAAATGACAAAAATGACAAAAATGACAAAAATGACAAAAATGACAAAAATGACAAAAATGACAAAAATGACAAAAATGACAAAAATGACAAAAATGACAAAAATGACAAAAATGACAAAAATGACAAAAATGACAAAAATGACAAAAATGACAAAAATGACAAAAATGACAAAAATGACAAAAATGACAAAAATGACAAAAATGACAAAAATGACAAAAATGACAAAAATGACAAAAATGACAAAAATGACAAAAATGACAAAAATGACAAAAATGACAAAAATGACAAAAATGACAAAAATGACAAAAATGACAAAAATGACAAAAATGACAAAAATGACAAAAATGACAAAAATGACAAAAATGACAAAAATGACAAAAATGACAAAAATGACAAAAATGACAAAAATGACAAAAATGACAAAAATGACAAAAATGACAAAAATGACAAAAATGACAAAAATGACAAAAATGACAAAAATGACAAAAATGACAAAAATGACAAAAATGACAAAAATGACAAAAATGACAAAAATGACAAAAATGACAAAAATGACAAAAATGACAAAAATGACAAAAATGACAAAAATGACAAAAATGACAAAAATGACAAAAATGACAAAAATGACAAAAATGACAAAAATGACAAAAATGACAAAAATGACAAAAATGACAAAAATGACAAAAATGACAAAAATGACAAAAATGACAAAAATGACAAAAATGACAAAAATGACAAAAATGACAAAAATGACAAAAATGACAAAAATGACAAAAATGACAAAAATGACAAAAATGACAAAAATGACAAAAATGACAAAAATGACAAAAATGACAAAAATGACAAAAATGACAAAAATGACAAAAATGACAAAAATGACAAAAATGACAAAAATGACAAAAATGACAAAAATGACAAAAATGACAAAAATGACAAAAATGACATAAATGACAAAAATGACAAAAATGACAAAAATTACAAAAATGACAAAAATTACAAAAATGACAAAAAGTTAAAAACGACAAAAATGACAAATATGACAAAAATGACAAAAATGACAAAAATGACAAATATGACAAAAATTACAAAAATTACAAAAATAACATAAACGACAATTTTGCTTTTTGTATAGAAAAATAGTTTTAAAATGAACCAATTAAAAAAAAATCACCAAAATTTGCTTTTAAAAAAGCTCAAAACTGAGTTCATTCAATAAATAATCAGCATTTTACGTGGATAATTTGATATCCAAGCTTCCTTCCTAAAACCATCGACTTCTTCCCAAACAAAATTAGTCAACAAACCAGAATAGCTCAGATTTCCGGTTTTGCCAATCGCGCGCCTCAATATTGGCACCGATCATTATCAATGCGGCAGCATCGATAACTTTGTGGGGTTATTGGTAGGGTGCTGATTTCTCGTTGGTGTTTCTCGATTTTTAAACACCAAACCAAATGATCGCAATTTTGAAGGTAAACAGCATCCAAGCTCCCCTACAGCTGTTTTAACCCGCCAACCGCCCTCAGACCTCAGAGTTAATTTTAACGACACCATCGAATAACATTGGCTGGCTGGTGGACTGGTTGGCTGAGGCGACAAACAATATCCGCGAAATGTATATGTAATATGTATACGTTGAATCACCAATGTTTTAAAAACGACGACGGTAATTTGTGGAAACACCAGGGCGGAAGGCGGATCCGTTGATGGTTTGTGGTGGGTGAAATTTAACAGCAGTGGCAACCGGTGGGTAAATATGACACGATTTGAGCAAAAACGCTGTCAATATGTGGGATGAAGTAAAGACAATTAGCTAAAAACCATTCATGCTGCGGGTTTGCTGGCGGCAGCAAGCAGCTGGTGGGTGCCAGGGTTGAAGCTTTGGGTTTGTTAAAACTACTACCGAATGTAAAATTTAAAAAAAAATGTAATATTTGTAAGTCCAATCATATTGAGTATGACTTGCGCTTACGCTACCGATCTCAAATTTAAAAATGATTGGCCGAATGGATGCCAGGCCTATTTTTTACGCTACTGTGCATGAATGTTGCTTAGGCCGAAGATCTATTTGTTCTTGCCCGTCGCATGGATGATGGGGTTTTTGGGACCATTGATGATTATGCCTAAGTTAAATTTAGCCTAGCGATAGACACTCATGTCCATTCAAACTACCATCCTTACGGCTTTGCGTCCTTTCCACCTTGCGTTCTTTCGACCTTGCGTCTTTTTGACCTTGCCTTCTTTCGATTTGGTCCTATTTTGATCTTGCCATTTTTCGATCTTGCCCTTTTTCAATCTTGCCTCCTTTCCACCTTGCGTCTATTCAGCCTGGCCTCTTTTCGGCCTTGTCTTCTTTCGGCATTGCCTTCTTTCGGCCTTGCCTCCTTTCGGTCTTGCCTTTTTTTGGCCTTGCCTCCATTCGATCTCACCTCCTTTCGGTGTTACCTCTTTTCGGCTTTGGCTCCTTTCGGTCTTGTCTGCTTTCGACCTTGCCTCCTTTCGGTCTTGTCTGCTTTCGACCTTGCCTCCTTTCGGCGTTACCTCCTTTCGGCCTTGTCTTCTTTCGGCCTTGCCTCCTTTCACCCATGCCTCCTTTCGGCATTGCCTTCTTTCGGCCTTTCGTCCTATCTGCCCTGCCTCTTTTCGGCATTACCTTCTTTTGGCCTTGCTACTTTCCGGCCTTGTCACTTTTCGGTCTTACCTCCTTTCGGTCTTGCCTCCTTTCGGTCTTGCCTCCTTTCGGGCTTGTCTTCTTTCGGCCTTGCTTCCTTTCGGCCTTGCGTCCTTTCGGCCTTGCATCCTTTCGACTTTGCCTCTTTTTGGGCCTTGTTTCCTTTCGGCATTACATTCTTTCGGCCTTGCCTAATTTTAGCTTTGCCTTCTTTCGGCCTTGCCTACTTTCGGCCTTGCCTTTTTTCGGACTTACCTTCTTCCGGCCTTGCGTCCTTTTGGCTTTGGCTCCTTTTAGACTTGCTTCTTTTCGGATTTGCCCCCATTCGATCTTGCCTCCTTTCGATGTTACCTCCTTTCGGCCTTGCCTCCATTCCGCCTTGCGTCTTTTCAGCCTTGCATTCTTCCAGTCTTGTGTATTATCGGCCTTGCGTTCTTTTGTCCTTGCGTTCTTTTGTCCTGGCGTCCTTTCGGCTTGCGTCCTTTCGGCCTTGCGTCCTTACGGTCTTGCGTTCTTCCGGATTAGTGTCCGTTTAGCCGAGCAGTCCTCATAACCATTTAATCCAATTAGCCTAACGTTCATTCGGACTAACGTTCATTCGGACTAACGTTCATACTTGCTAAAGATTATTCGGATTCGACCTTCCGACCTATTGTCTACTCGGCCTAACATTGTTTAATGCGGACAGTTTTCAACTGGATAATCTCCGGCCTTATGACCCATTCGCCCTGATAACTCATCTAACTACCCTAACGCCCATCGGCAGAAAAGACTTCTGCCTAACGAATTTCAGCCGAATTACTAAGCCTACTAAGCTTCGGGTATGTGTATACCCGATGATAGCGAGCGCGACACTCTCTCGGTCGATAGGCCTTTCCGAGTTGATCATCTCTCTCCATCGTCCTTACTACACGCAAACACAACACCATGTTTATAATGTCTGCCAATTCGACATCTTAACCAGTGTACTACCTGAATTGGCGAGGAGACTGGTTTTGCGCAGTGCCTTGATGTGAAGACGCCTTCAACAGCTTTAGTTGGATTCCGGCATATATCTATAGGATATCGTTATTGCCAACTACAGTATATGACCAGTGAGGGACTGTAAGTGCCTCGGCAGGGGTCCCACAAGGAGCGATACTCGACTCGATATTGTGGAACATTGTTTACGACGAACTGCTGAGACTGCGTCTCCCCACGGGAATGAGACTTGTGGGATTAGACGACGACATGGTTCTTCTGGCATCGAGCCCATCAACCGGAGAGGTCCAGCTACTCGCCACAGTAGCGATTGAGAAGGTGGAAAGTTGGATGCGCTCCAAGAGCTTGCGTCTGGCTCACCACAAGACCGGGATGGTGCTGAACACCAATTTGATTTTAGCACTATGAGGGACGATTGCAGCTGGATTGTGCGCAATCGAATCCAAACATGCGATCTGAGAGTGATGATCGACGCCTACAATAGAGCAGCAATGGCGACAGCAGCCTCTCGAGGGCCATTTCGAACAACTCGGCAATCCGCTGCAGCAGAAGTGTCCTTGTCCATTTTGCGACTGATGAACCTGCGAGTCATCAGCGCATACTGAACAGTGTCCTCAGTAGCTGCTGATGTTGTGGCGGGAATCACGCCCATCTCGGTCTTGTAAGAGGGAGATATCATCTGTTACGAGCACAGGCACATGTCCGATGTGCGGAAACATACCTGGAGGGCCTCGACGTCAGCACTGGCAGCACCAGTGGGACAGCTCGGAACGCGGCCGGTGGACCCATCGCTTAATCCCGAACGTTGGATTTTGCATGGATCAAAAACATGGAGAGGTAGATTTCTGCTTGACGCAGTTCTTGACTGATCACGGATGTTTTATGCAGTACCACCATCGGTTTGGACACGTGACCTCGCCGTTTTGTTCAACCTGCGGTGCCATAGTTGAAACACATAGTTGAATCACATAGTGTTCAACTGTCCGAAGTTCGAAGGGGTACGCACTAACATGCTTGCCACCTGCGGACCAGACACGAAAGCTGACAAAATCGTGCGGAGGCTGTGAGAGGATGCCAACCCTTGGCGTATGGTCAGCGATGGGTTCACCCTGATCATGACGGCCCAGAGGAGTTGGAACCTGCACCACTCCGCAACCGGTGTAGGATGACTCCTTTGTAAGATTCTGATAAATCCCAGTAGGCTGAGCTTCTTTCCAAGGAACCATAGCAACCCACTACTACCCATTTTCCCCTCATTGTAACCATAGCAATCATTTAGTTACCATAGCTACCGCTAGCAATCGTCGAAGTAGCCTGCGTGTGAATCGCGGGAAATGCGTTCTCTTTCTCTACGAACCAGCGACCGGAACGCACGTACTTTCAATATAGTCGTAAAAGTGAAACATAAAAGTGGTCCTATCGAACCGGATACCGAGACGGTAATTATCAAATTATTACAAATCATATAATCTTAATGAGAATATTCAGAGATGCCTTAACACGAGAGTTTTGGCGAAATAATAATGCATTTAAGTTGATCAAAAAAAAAAAAAAAGAGATGCCTTAACATGAGGGTTTGGCGATACAACATTAAGATGCCTCAATGGTTTCTGAGGTGATAGATTATCGAGTGTGAAAAATTGATGATGCTTCACAAAGTGGTAGAAGCGATTGGAAAATCAAGATGCCTTTGCAACTTTGAAGGGCGATTCAAAATTTAAGATGAAGAGATGCTTCGAATGATGGTAGAAGCGATTCCATAAATTAGATGCCTTGTCACGGTTGCAGGGCGATTCGTAAATTAAGAAAATGGACTAGAGAATGAAATTCGGAGTGCCTAGCCAAAAAGCAAGTCCGAGTTTTGAAGAAGAACTAACAAGTGAAATTTGTATTGGCAGGAAATGGAAAACGAGCAACGTGAATCTCAATCTTCCAACGAAGAAGTGTTCTTGCCTAGCGAGGAAACCATCAGTCAGCCGGGAACGGTCTACATCATTCAAGATGGAGACCTTGAAAAGACGATGGGTGCCCGCAACCACGCGACCACCCGCATTTTGTCCATAGTGAATACTATCCATCACTATGAGGGAGACGTGAGCATGCTGAAAACCCGAAGAAGCATGCTGCAAGATACTTACAAAGCATACGACCAAGCTCAAAGTCGGTTGGAGCAATGGTCAACTGACGAATTCCAAAACAGGGAGGATACAGAATTCAAATACGTGACCGGCTTAGCTGAAATTGACAAAGCAATTGAAAGTAATAAGGCCGCTCAAAACTCCGGCCATGATTTGGTCCGGCTACCTACCGTCGATTTGCCGTTATTTTCAGGCCAAATCGAAGATTGGCTTGAGTGGAGCGACAAATTTAACAACTTAGTTCACCGACGAGCATCTCTCGCGGACGTTCAAAAATTTGAATACCTAAAACTGTCGCTGAGAGGCCCCGCGCTGAATATCATAGACTCGCTTCCAACGACTTCCGCCAACTATGTGGTGGCATATGAGCTACTGGAAGAACGATACAACAACACAAAGTTGCTGATTCAAAAACACATGAAGGACCTGTTCGAATTGGAACCAACACGAGAGGAATCTGCTAAATCGTTGAGAAACCTTTTCGACAAGGCAAGAAAACACTTGAGATCGCTACGCATCATGGGGCAACCAGTGGAAGCATGGAATGCGGTTCTTATCCACCTCATGGCCAATAAGTTGGATAACGCTACACGACGAGAGTGGGAATCAACTACTTCTGGAACAATTCCCCCGACATATGACAGTCTGGAAGCGTTCATTACCAAAAGATGTCAAATGTTGGAAGTTTTACCGAAAAAACGTCACGTCGTGTCAGAAACAACTACCTGCTACAAGAAACCCCGAATGGAACTGAAGGTGCTCACGTCGAACCAAGAAAAACGTAAAAATTGCCTTGTATGTGAAGAAGATCACTCCCTCAACAGATGCAACAAGTTTCTTTCGATGGGCCTGGACGCAAGAATCAAAACGATAAAACGACACGCCTTATGTTTCAACTGCCTGCGAAGCAACCACACCGCAGATACCTGCAGAAGTTCGGGGTGCCTCAAATGTGGACGCAAACATAACACAAGCATTCATCGTGAGCAAAGGGACTTTGGGAATCACCGTCAAATAGGTAATAAAAGTCGTTAATTGTAGCTGACAATTGTAATCTAACTTATATTATCTAATAAATACAGATCCATCTTCAAAATATTTATCTAAATCTTGGGAAACTTTACTGCCAACGGCTGTTATTCGAATTATGACAGAAGATAGAGGTTGGGTGACTGGAAGAGCTCTCCTGGATTCGGGGTCTCAAACGAATGTCATCTCAAAATCCTTCCTTGAATTCTTAGGAGTCAAACCAGAACGAACGTTTATTCAAATCGCTGGATTTGGACAACAAGCTCTACCGATAAAAGCAAAAACAGATATTTATATTGCCGCCCGACACAATGTTTACATGAAGAAAATTGCAGCATACGTTACAGAAACTATAACCGGACCGACCCCCCCGCGAAATATTGACATAGATGGTTGGAATTTGTCCAATTATTATCTGGCAGATCCAGAATTTTTCTTAAGTCGTCCTGTAGACATATTATTAGGAGTGTCAATTTTCTTTGATATTCTCAAAAAAGGTAACGACAAGATTCATCAAAATTTACCGTCAATTCAGAACACTTCGCTTGGCTGGGTTGTTGGCGGTACACTTAGCAAACTTGCACCCATGAAAAGCGACAACTACGACATTGAGAAAGTCTTACTGATCAAGCATCATAATTGGACAGAAGAAGAATTAGAATGTGAAAAGTTGTTCAAAGAAACTACTAAGCGAGGATCTAATGGGAGATTCATTGTTAGACTACCCTTAAAAGAGAATGTTAAGAAATTGGGTTCATCGAAGGAAACAGCCCTAAGCCAATTTTTGAAATTGGAAGTTCGATTCCTTAGAGACCCTAAACTCAAATTGGATTACTGTGCGTTTCTGAAGGAATACCTGGATATGGGCCATATGGAAGAAATAACTGATAGAGACATTGATCCTGCAAAACCCACGTTTTATTTCCCTCACCACCCAGTAATACGCCCGGAAAGCAGTACAACTAAACTACGTACAGTGTTCAATGGATCTGCTGTTACGTCAAGCGGAATGTCGTTAAATGACACTTTGATGATTGGTCCCAACATACAACAAGAACTTTTTTGTATATTGATAAGATTTCGATGTCCGAAGTTTGTATTAACAGCAGATATCAAAAAAATGTTTAGACAGGTCGAAATTGACAAAGCCGATAGACAGCTGCAGTTGATACATTGGAGATTCTCACCAGATGAACCGGTCAAAACATTCAGTTTAAAGACGGTGACTTATGGCACTAGTTCGGCACCATTCACTGCAGTTCGTTGCCTGCAACAATTAGCAGAAGAAAATAGAGAAAGTCATCCCGAAGCATCAAGGGTAAGATTTCGTAACTTGGAAGCATAAATAAACGCATTAAAAAATTTACTAATTTTCTAATTAGGTTATCATGGAGGACGTGTATATGGATGATCTTCTAACTGGACATAATGAACTTGATAAACTAAAACAGTTGCAGCGACAATTGATGCACATCTTGAGTACTGCTGGATTTGAATTGCATAAGTGGGGTTCGAATGAAAAGAGCCTTTTGCCCGGACAAAATGTGATCCCTGTCACTAAAATTTTAGGTCTACTTTGGGACTCTCACGCTGATAAGTTCAGTTTTAGTAACCAAGTGATCGACAATTTGACTGCTACGAAACGCCAGGTACTGTCTGAAATACAAAAGGTGTTTGACCCGTTAGGACTCCTCTCACCTATTATCATAAATGGAAAACTGCTAATGCAGGAATTATGGGAATCGAAATTAGATTGGGACCAACCACTTCCAAAGGAGTTGGAGGACAAATGGAACTGGTTTAAAAAACAGATATATGAAATCAATCACATTAGTATTCCGAGACATGTGCCATCGGCAGGGGTTTTAGTTGAGTTACATGGGTTCTCAGACGCTGCCAAACCGGGCTACGGAGCTGCAATTTACGTCAGAGTAGATAACGGAAATAACATTTTGTCTCATCTACTCTGCGCTAAGTCTAGAGTTTCACCAGCAAAATCTAAGCAGACGAATCAAGACGATACCATACCAAGAAAGGAATTAAGAGCCGCATCGTTACTGGCAGATCTGATGCACAAGATAAAGCAAACTATTTTGTTTCCGATTCAAGGTATTTATTATTGGACGGACTCAATGGTTACTTTGGACTGGATCAACAAACCAGCACATGCTTGGCCAACATTTATTGCGAACAGGGTAACATCAATACAGGAAAAAACAACTATTACGTGCTGGCATCATGTGAGATCAAAAGACAATCCTGCGGATCTCATCTCCAGAGGGGTGTCATCGAAAAAGTTAGCATCCAGTGCATTATGGTGGTCAGGTCCTGAGTTCCTGAAGGGAACAGGCGAATCATGGCTTCCAATGCCAAGAACACTTCTCGTAGACATCACGGCTCCTTCTGCAAAGGCGGAACCATCAAGCGAGACTTTTTTGTTGGAGAGGTTCTCGACTTACACTAAAACCCTGAGAATTACTGCATACTGTTTAAGGTTTGTCTACAACACCAAAAAACAGAATATTGTAAAACGTGTCGGAACTCTTGCTCTACAAGAATTGAGGGAGGCTGAAATCTTACTTATTCAATTTTCTCAAGAACGAGCATTCAAGCTGGAAAGAGAATTATTGCTTAACAATAAAGCTATCCCACGTTCAAGTCCCTTATTAACCTTAAACCCAGTCATTGATCGTGACGGCATCATTAGAGTTGGAGGGCGTATACAAGCTGCAAGAGTGACTTTCGACCAAAAACACCCAATAATTCTCCCAGCGAAATGTGTTCTATCAAAACAGATTGCCAAACTTTACCATCTCAAAAATCTGCATATTGGACCTCAAGGGCTTCTTTACTCCTTGAGAATGAAATATTGGCCTATTCATGGAAAAAATCTAGCTCGACAAGTTGTGCACCAATGCTTAACTTGCTTCAAAAACAAACCAATCGGAATAACTCAAGTCATGGGCCAGTTGCCAGCAGCTAGAATCAATGAAGCAAGAACTTTCAAAACTTGCGGTGTTGATTTTGGTGGACCGTTCACTATCAAGGAGAATTTGATAAGAACGAAGAAGTTCTTAAAGGTCTACGTTGCATTGTTCATCTGTTTCAGCACTAGAGCTGTTCATTTAGAACTAGTGAGTAGTCTTACTAGTGCTGCCTTCATTGCTGCTCTACGGAGATTCTTTGGGCAAAGGGGTCGAAGTTCCGTAATCTATTGCGATAATGCAACCAATTTTACAGGAGCTAGTCACGAAATCGCCAGGAACGCTAAGGAATTGGAATATCAGCTTGCTCCCGAAATAAGTATGTTTTGTTCGACAGAAGGAGTTGAGTTCAAATTTATACCCCCTCGGTCCCCAAATTTCGGGGGCATTTGGGAAGCTGGTATAAAGAGCGTAAAACATCACATAAAAAGAGTACTCGGATCATCGATCCCGACCTATGAAGAAATGTTGACTCTACTGAAACAAATTGAGGGCGTTCTGAATTCAAGACCAATCTCACCAATGTCCGCGGATCCCTCTGATCCAAATCCATTAACGCCAGGACATTTCCTTATAGGTGAACCTATAAGTAACCTACCGGAAATTGATCTATCATCTGCTAAGCCACATCAGCTAACCCGATTCGGAGAAGTTCAGAAAAGTCTACAGTTATTTTGGAAGCGTTGGAGAACTGAATACCTGAATAATCTACAGCAAAGAACAAAGCGGGGTGCAAAATCCAAAACTAATCTCAAGCAAGGTGATTTGTGTCTAATAAAAGAAGACAATTTGCCACCTTTAGAATGGATAACTGGTCGTGTTGTGCAAGTGTACCCAGGACCTGACGGTAACGTGAGAGTTGCTACACTTCGTACTGCAAAAGGGGAAGTAAAACGAGCGATTTCAAAACTATGCCCATTTCCTACAAACGAGCTTTAAAAATCAATTTATTCATGTAACGGTTTGACAAAAAATAATAAACGATGAAATTGATACATCCATAAAGAGATAATCTGAAACCAATGAGAAATTTACTTTCTAATGTTCTTTTACAGTTCTGGAATAGTGTTGGGAGGGGAGTATGTAAGATTCTGATAAATCCCAGTAGGCTGAGCTTCTTTCCAAGGAACCATAGCAACCCACTACTACCCATTTTCCCCTCATTGTAACCATAGCAATCATTTAGTTACCATAGCTACCGCTAGCAATCGTCGAAGTAGCCTGCGTGTGAATCGCGGGAAATGCGTTCTCTTTCTCTACGAACCAGCGACCGGAACGCACGTACTTTCAATATAGTCGTAAAAGTGAAACATCCTTCATCGGGGAGCATCTGAGTAGTGTTTGTCTGAACCTAGTACTTAGTAAAGCACACAAAGATAAGACTTTACCTTCTACGTATGCCGAGCTACGTGGTACGTCGCGTGAGTGTAGGATACCTCCACCGTTACCGTCGCGGAGTATCCGAGTAGAACGCGTCCTCTGCGACGGAGGCTGCGGGGATTAGATTTAACCTTCTTCGCAGTCGAACTCATAGGGGGAAGAGTATTCACGCCGTGGAATACTCTCGGGTAGAGTCGGCGGGTGAGTCACTCGAGTCGATGTAGGATGACGTCTTCGCCGGGCGCCGGGAATCATACAAATAGTTTCGTATCTGTGACAGGCGCGTGTCCAGGATAAGCTGCTCTCGATTCGGCACACGGACGAGCAAAGAGAAGAGGGCCTCAAGCCAAACCAAGCGGAGCCGCGATGTTGAGTCTTTAGAGCAGAGGTCATTGGTCTCTAGCAGTGGTCTCGAACAGAGGCGTGGGAACCAAGCGAACCTTGAGTTACGAGTAAAGGCCGAACCTCGAGCGTCAGAGGACCGGTCCTTAGTCTTGAATCCTAACAAGAGGCAGGGTATATATGCTGGAGTTTTGACTTGAAATTGAGTAAGCCGATGAGCGCTTAAGCGTGGACTTGGTCTCTCATCACGGGTACAGCCTTCGTTGCTGGTCCGGTTGGGAATTATGGTCAGCGGCCCCAGGTGGACTTCATGGCGTAGGGGTACATAGTATCTAGAGTCGACCATTTGCACCCATGGACCCAGAGTAGCATACTGGGGATACGCGGTGTCTCACAGTGCTTTGCAATGCAATCCGTAAAAAGAATTTAGCACCTGGGTGATCAACTAATAAAAAAAAACCTACTCAGATGGTGCACTGGGTAAGATATCGAACTGGCAAGCCATAATGAAAGTTCCAATCAAAGGTTCGAGTTAGTCGAGCTGGAAGTTCCGACTGAATTTGAATTGCGAAAGGATTTCCAATTTCCATTCAAAGGCTCCAGTTTTCCACTCGAGATAAGAGTTCTGATTGCGATGGGAGTTACAATATATGTGAGTGGGATTCGAAAATTCTATTTACGGCTTGAAGGGCTCTACATTTTTACTTTGGTCACAATAAATTATTTACTGGAAAAATAAATATTACAAATTATTTCTGGCTCATTTTTGTTAACTGAGGAATCTCTTATTGAGTTAGCCCAATTTGTGGTCTAAGTAATCACTTTACTACATAAACCGTTTATCGGTTGAACCAAGAAAATGTACATTTTATCGAAATTCATCAAAATTTCTCACACTGCGACATATTGAAAGGCACTGGCCTACAATCGATATCCGCCTTGAGCAACATAGTACAGAAGCCAACACCATGGAAAACTCGAGTAAATATGGTCAAAAATGGCACTTAAAGTCACAATTAAAACTGTGCAAAAAAATCACGATCGCCCTACAGGCAAGGTGTAGGACTCTGAATTCTCATACATCTGATGATATGTAAGGAGTGTATTCGAAAAAAAGATACAATACTTTGGTTTGTGGATAACTGTTACCTGGTAATGTAACGTTTTCATATACAAGTTTTTGTGATATTCTGTTTAGTGGTTTTTGAGATAGCGTCCAAAGAAGAATTTTTAAGACTTTAATTTCTGGGCAACACGTGTGCCATCTGTAATGCATACTATGAACCACCTTTTTAATCAAAGCTATTTTTGAGAACTTTTGCTGTTTCCTGAAGCTTGGCCTTCAAAGTTACTCAAAATTTTTAGTTTGATCGAAGTTATAACAAATTTAGCCAATAGTCCTCCTTAGGCACAAAAACAAGATATTTCAAGACGATTCTAGATCAAACTTAAAGTATAAACTTTGTGAAACCTAATGATGTGCTTTTCAAAGAAAACAGTCACATTTGGAGGCAGTCTTCTTTGTATTTTTTAGCCATTCTTCAGGTCAATCGTTATGAAAGACTGAGTAATATGCAGTTTTCCACAGATCGTTAGCCTCCTCAAGTACTAGATTTTGAATTTTTAATTTTTTTTCCCTTATTTATCTTCTGGAAATACAGGCGAGACTTTTCAATGAAAAGTTTTTTGTTGGCAATTTTCCAGGTGACCGCTAAAGAGTTCGTTTTGCTGTTCATTATTTACAATTTTCTTTTCAAAATATCTCCCCACAAGCACCGTATTTTGTTAATTTCACCGATGGGCAGCTTTTCTATCTTGTAGAAATGAAGTTAGGCCTGTTTATAAGTCGGCTAGACGAACCAGAAAAATTTGACTTTTTATCACTTCCTCTATTCATATTTTGGGATTGAGCTTGAAAAAAAAAAACTCACATTTCTCTTACTTCTTGGAATCAACAATCTTCACTTGTATTCAAATTTTAGTTCACTATTGGGTCCTCTAGGACTTTTAAAATGATTTACCATGTAAGCTTTGGTCGAATAGTTGATATCCAGCTGTTTTTGTGTCCCCCACTGGGATTTTTCTGGATTTCTCTCGACTCTGCCCAAAAAAAATTGTCAATGAACTTCAGTATTTTTACCAAATTTTGTACACGTACACATTAAATTACTTAGTAGTTTCACTGAAAATTTCGTCAATTTTTTTCATTCACAAAACAAAGTGTTGCATTTTTTTTCGAATACACTCCTTACACTTTTTCACGATATTTGAAACCGAGTTTTTGTTATATTTTAAACTTAATTTCTATCAAAAAACACAGCCCAAGTAACACAGATTAAGCCAACTAGCATTAGGAAGTTTTATTATGGTTTAATTATGGCATTTTTTTGTGCAGTTTTATTACGGTTTTATTATGGTCATGTAGAATGCTTATATTTTTTTCTTCGACTTTATGTTTTCAGATGGTTTTGAAAACGCTAATAAAACTTTTATTAAACATACTGTTTTAGTTATTTTGAAAGAGTTATGAATGCTCTTTTTAAACTATAATAAAACACAAACTTAGAAATTTGCTCCAAGCTTTCTTTTGCATGTTCTATAATAGCACTCAGTGCATGATTATTAAACCGGAAAAAAATTTAGTAACAGTTCTCGATCAAGATGTCAAAACAGAACACGCTCAGATTAGATAGCACATATTTGAATTGGAATTCCCATTTTTACACCTTTTTGATAAGTTTTGTGTGTTGATTTTGAGTGTAAATTAAAAAAATACATCTTTGAAAACTTGAAATCACCGAAAGTGGTATGAATATCTTTACAATATGAGTATTTAGTGAAAGGGCCCAAATAGGAGGAAAAAAATTGTTGCTTGACGCCATCATTAATTTAAGATGGCGGCTTCCGCTTCTATTTTCAAAGCTGTAAATTACTGAAAATTTCGTGAAACCTTCACAATATGGTTATTAGGTGAGAGTGATAAACGAGTAGAAGTCAAATTTCGTTGCCCGTCGCCATCTTAAATCCAAGATGGCGGCTACCAATCAACTTGAAAATACTGTAAATGACTGAATATCGCATAAAACCCATATTATAGGGGTATAAGTTGAAAGAGATCAACCGGTAGAAGTTGAAATCCAGGATGGTGGCTTCAGCTGAACTTAAAAATACTGTAAATGAATGAAAATAGCATGAAACTCCTAAATATATTGTATTGGGTGCTAAGGCTAAATGATAGAAGTCAAATATCTCTTTTCGCGTTTCTCTGAAATGCTGTAAGTGACTGAAAATCCCTCAAAAACCACCACAATACAGACCCCCTTCATTTTTGGCAACATTCGATTTTGGCAACATCGAATTTGGCACATGTGCCTAAATCAAACGGTTAACAAAAACAACATAACTTTATAGTTTTCGCCATTACAATTTAGACATAATAGCATGATAGGAATAACAGAATGACATAAATGGCAAAAAAAATCAAAAACTATAAACAAAACAAGAAAAGTTCTAAATGCATTAGAAACATAATAAAAAAATAATAAAAGTGATTTAAAATTATCGAAAGTGTCTAAAAATAGTAGTTTTAATGTAGTATTAAGTGAAAAAAAAGTTGAGAAAAAAATCGTTCGATTTTGGAAACACAAAAAGTTCGGGCGTGTTGCCAAAAACAATCAGGATCTGGTTCTTCTTGTTTAGCCCTTTCACTCAATACCATTATTGTAAAGCGTTCGAGCGATTTTTAGTAATTTACAGTTCAGTGGAAGCCGCCATCTTGAATTTCAAGATAAAGTAAAAAAAAAAAAGAATTCAACTTCTACTGGTTTCGCCCTGGAACCCAAAAAAATATTGTGGGCGTTTCATGCGATTTTTAGCGATTAACAGTATCTAACAGCTAAGCGGAAGCCGCCATATTGTATTTCAAGATGAAGTTTGGTAGCGAAATTTGTCTTCTCTTGGTTCCACCCCTTTACTCAATACCAATATTGCGGAGATTGCGGAGTCGTCTACAGCATTTTAAAGTTCAGCGGAAACCGCAATCTTCGCATTTAAGATGGCGTCAGATAGTCAAATTCGACTTCTACTCGTTGATCGCTTTGAAGTTATACCCATATTGTGGGGGTTTTATGCGATTATCAGTCATTTATAGTATTTTAAAGTTGAGCGGCAGCCGCCCTCTTGGCTTTCATGATGGCGTCGGACAACGATTTTCGACTTTTATTTGTATAGCCCTTTCACCCAATATCCAGTTTTGTGGATGTATCATGACATTTTCAGTTATTTACAGCTTTGAAAAGAATAGCAAAATCCACCATCTTGGATTAATGATGGCGTCAGATAGCGAAATTCGACCTCTTCTAGTTGAGTCGTTTCACTCAATACTCATAATGTGGTGATTTCATGCGGTTTTCAGTGATTTAAATCATTTTAAGTTCAGGGGAAGTCGCAATATTGGATTTCAAGATGTCGTTTGATAGTTAATTTAAACTTCTACTCGTTTGGTCCTTTCACCCAATACCCATATTGTGGTAGTTTCATACGATTTTCATTGATTAACAGCATTTTAAAGTTCAGTGGAAGCTGCCATCTTGGATTCCAAGATGGCGTCGGAAAGAAAAAAATCGACATCTTCTAGTTTAGCCTTTTCATTCAATACCCGTATAGTGGTGGTTAAATGCGACTTTTTGTCAGCATTAAAGCATTAAAAGTTGAGTGGATGCCACCATCTTGGATTTCAAGATGGCGTCTGATAGCGAAATTCGACTTCTACTCGTTTAGCTCTTTCACCCGATACCCATTTTGTTGGGGTTTCATGCGATTTCAAGTCATTTACAACATTATAAAGTTCAGCAGAAGCCGCCATCTTGGATTTCAATATGGCGTCAGACAACGAAACTTGACTTCAACTCATGATTTACTCCACGGGTCATTCACAACCAATCCCTTTTCATTCAAAAAGTCTGCCCTCATTTACTGTACTAATGATTAACAACTCAGAAATGAGGAACTCATCCTTAGCGTGTAATTGGTTGGCTTGCGAGAGAAACGTCAAATCGTAGCTTTTTTTGGGGTCATCATTAAACCATAATTAAACTATGAATTGACTCACGCCATGTTGGTTGCAAAATCGAAGGGCACAAAATGACGCCATGTTGATGGATTCACAATGCAAGCATTGGAAAATATTTTTTCAGGCCTTTTTTCCATCAATTCCATCATGATTGACCATCACATTTGACGGAGCGCATTTATTTTAAGATACTATTTCATATACATTTTACCTGAAATCTTGACTGGCAGTAGCAAAGACGCTCATTATATGGTGAAAACATTGGTTTTTTAGCTATTAATTTTACCAGATCATATCTCAATAATACAATTATCATTCATCAACCATTATGGTTGCTGGAAAAAATAAACAAAAAAACTCCGAGAACTGACAGAATCGAAAAAAAAACAAAAACTGCTAGCATGTTTAATAATAGCTTTTTAAAAGCTTTGGTGACCAACATTGATGACCAACAATGAAACGTCTTGATGACGTTTCTAGGGTAGGGCCAAATAGCCTGATTTTGGCTTTATTAGAGTCCAGGTGATGTTATACAATGCGCTTTAGCTATTTATGAAGATTAATGCTATAGTCCAAACGAAATTTTGCTGACCATAATAAAGCTAAAATTGTTTCTTGGGAGGTGTCTACTTTTATTCATAAGTACTTGGTATTTGGCTACATCATGTCAATAGATAAAAGAGTTGGTTCAAAATGGCAAAGACCAACCAATAAACGATAAATAACCAAAATACCAAAATAGCTAAAATTGATTGTTGTGTTTTTTTATATTCTGTTTGTTTGGCAAGACCTTCCTAGTTCTTTGAAGACCTTGAAGTTATGTTACGGGACACGCGTCGCTCATTAGATATGAGCTGCTAAAGCAAAGAATTTTTACAACTCACAAATGAAGTTCTTTCCACTAAAGTGACTTGCATAAAACTTTTAGAAAATAGTTAAAAATTGTGACGATTCATCTTTTTTGGAAATATTCATTCAGAGACCCAGATATATATTTGTCCCATGGCTTATTCCAAAGATCACCGAAACGGGTAAGGCTGTACCGCTTATCTTATCAGCTTGTTTACTAACATGCCAGTAAATTCTTCGGCAACAATAAAATCTTCGAATGGCACCCGCGAGAGTCATCATCATCTCCGGGAAAGATAACAAATGACTCGTAAAGTAAACACCGGGAGCCAACTTCTGGAACCAGCATTCAAAAAACTCGAGACCAACTTTCCCAAAGTCATAGCTCTTACTTATTAGCATATCGCACCTCCAGCCGAAACGAAATCGACTACCGAGTGCCAACGGCTTGGAAAATGATTGCACTAATTAACACACTTACTTGCTACGCTTCTTTTAAAAAAAATCGGGTATAGAAAAAACTCACCGAAAGTAAAACAAAACTTCAACACCATCCCATTAACCAGATACCGCGGAACGAGAGATCGTTCATCACACTCCCGCGGCCAAGAAATAAATTTCCGTGGTTTTTCTCCAAAGTGCCTTCGGACCCGGTTTGAAGTGTTTATCTTAAAAATTCTCACCGGTCATCCCGGTTCGTGGCTGTTGTTTTCACTCTCTTTTTCTCTGTCTTTAGGGTGAAAAATTTTCTAACCTCCAAAAATCACTCCAATGGCCGCTTGGCGGCCACGTGGAAGCGAAGCTACTAATAGATTCATCATCCAAAACACAGAAATCATCCGCGTTCTTAGCTTCTGGAACGAGATGGATTTACAGCATCTTCCGGATGCTTCTGAAAGTGAGAGGAGGTATGAAAGATTGAAAATTTTGGGATGGTTTTCCTCAATGTTTCCCATTTTGATTTCTCTTTCCTCGATCTCTCTGTATCAGGTTCTCCTCAAAAAGATTCATTCCCCAAAATAATGTTGAATGCTTCCGGGGGCCTTCTAAAAACATTACAAGAAACGGTGGGCAAGAAATGTAATTTCAAATACATGAATATTTAATTACGCTGCTATCGTCCCCATCATTCCTCCCCCGCATTCTTCAAGAGACTCTCTTTGTCGGACGACGAGGAAAAAAACTTTAATGGAATTATACACTGAATGAATACATTTTGATGGACAGTTTCGATGTTTGTGAGTGCGAGTTTCTAAATGCTTTATGGGCTAGGGTTTTGCTTTTGATCTTCAATTGCTGCCAGGCACGCGGCAATGTTTGTTGACATTTGCATTTTATTCGAATTAGGAGGAAATTAGGCAGTTAAAGATTTGAATCATGCGAAAGAAAATATAACATCAACTTTCTAACTTAGGGCAGATGATCGAGGGAAATTCTGAATCTGAAATAGGAATCTGAAATCTGAATCTGAAATCTGAATCTGAAATCTGAATCTGAAATCTGAATCTGAAATCTGAATCTGAAATCTGAATCTGAAATCTGAATCTGAAATCTGAATCTGAAATCTGAATCTGAAATCTGAATCTGAAATCTGAATCTGAAATCTGAATCTGAAATCTGAATCTGAAATCTGAATCTGAAATCTGAATCTGAAATCTGAATCTGAAATCTGAATCTGAAATCTGAATCTGAAATCTGAATCTGAAATCTGAATCTGAAATCTGAATCTGAAATCTGAATCTGAAATCTGAATCGGAAATCTGAATCTGAAATCTGAATCTGAAATCTGAATCTGAATCTGAAATCTGAATCTGAAATCTGAATCTGAAATCTGAATCTGAAATCTGAATCTGAAATCTGAATCTGAAATCTGAATCTGAAATCTGAATCTGAAATCTGAATCTGAAATCTGAATCTGAAATCTGAATCTGAAATCTGAATCTGAAATCTGAATCTGAAATCTGAATCTGAAATCTGAATCTGAAATCTGAATCTGAAATCTGAATCTGAAATCTGAATCTGAAATCTGAATCTGAAATCTGAATCTGAAATCTGAATCTGAGATCCGAATCTGAAATCTGAATCTGAAATCTGAATCTAAAATCTGAATCTGAAATCTGAATCTGAAATCTGAATCTGAAATCTGAATCTGAAATCTGAATCTGAAATCTGAATCTGAAATCTGAATCTGAAATCTGAATCTGAAATCTGAATCTGAAATCTGAATCTGAAATCTGAATCTGAAATCTGAATCTGAAATCTGAATCTGAAATCTGAATCTGAAATCTGAATCTGAAATCTGAATCTGAAATCTGAATCTGAAATCTGAATCTGAAATCTGAATCTGAAATCTGAATCTGAAATCTGAATCTGAAATCTGAATCTGAAATCTGAATCTGAAATCTGAATCTGAAATCTGAATCTGAAATCTGAATCTGAAATCTGAATCTGAAATCTGAATCTGAAATCTGAATCTGAAATCTGACTCTGAAATCTGAATCAGAAATCTGAATCAGAAATCTGAATCTGAAATCTGAATCTGAAATCTGAATCTGAAATTTGAATCTGAAATCTGAATCTGAAATCTGAATCTGAAATCTGAATCTGAAATCTGAATCTGAAATCTGAATCTGAAATCTGAATCTGAAATCAGAATCTGAAATCAGAATCTGAAATCTGAATCTGAAATCTGAATCTGAAATCTGAATCTGAAATCTGAATCTGAAATCTGAATCTGAAATCTGAATCTGAAATCTGAATCTGAAATCTGAATCTGAAATCTGAATCTGAAATCTGAATCTGAAATCTGAATCTGAAATCTGAATCTGAAATCTGAATCTTAAATCTGAATCTGAAATCTGAATCTGAAATCTGAATCTGAAATCTGAATCTGAAATCTGAATCTGAAATCGTAATCTAAAATCTGAATCGGAAATCTGAATCTGAAATCTGAATCTGAAATCTGAATCTGAAATTTGAATCTGAAATCTGAATCTGAAATCTGAATCTGAAATCTGAATCTGAAATCTGAATCTGAAATCTGAATCTGAAATCTGAATCTGAAATCTGAATCTGAAATCTGAATCTGAAATCTGAATCTGAAATCTGAATCTGAAATCTGAATCTGAAATCTGAATCTGAAATCTGAATCTGAAATCTGAATCTGAAATCTGAATCTGAAATCTAAATCTGAAATCTGAATCTGAAATCTGAATCTGAAATCTGAATCTGAAATCTGAATCTGAAATCTGAATCTGAAATCTGAATCTGAAATCTGAATCTGAAATCTGAATCTGGAATCTGAATCTGAAATCTGAATCTGAAATCTGAATCTGAAATCTGAATCTGAAATCTGAATCTGAAATCTGAATCTGAAATCTGAATCTGAAATCTGAATCTGAAATCTGAATCTGAAATCTGAATCTGAAATCTGAATCTGAAATCTGAATCTGAAATCTGAATCTGAAATCTGAATCTGAAATCTGAATCTGAAATCTGAATCTGAAATCTGAATCTGAAATCTGAATCTGAAATCTGAATCTGAAATCTGAATCTGAAATCTGAATCTGAAATCTGAATCTGAAATCTGAATCTGAAATCTGAATCTGAAATCTGAATCTGAAATCTGAATCTGAAATCTGAATCTGAAATCTGAATCTGAAATCTGAATCTGAAATCTGAATCTGAAATCTGAATCTGAAATCTGAATCTGAAATCTGAATCTGAAATCTGAATCTGAAATCTGAATCTGAAATCTGAATCTGAAATCTGAATCTGAAATCTGAATCTGAAATCTGAATCTGAAATCTGAATCTGAAATCTGAATCTGAAATCTGAATCTGAAATCTGAATCTAAAATCTGAATCTGAAATCTGAATCTGAAATCTGAATCTGAAATCTGAATCTGAAATCTGAATCTGAAATCTGAATCTGAAATCTGAATCTGAAATCTGAATCTGAAATCTGAATCTGAAATCTGAATCTGAAATCTGAATCTGAAATCTGAATCTGAAATCTGAATCTGAAATCTGAATCTGAAATCTGAATCTGAAATCTGAATCTGAAATCTGAATCTGAAATCTGAATCTGAAATCTGAATCTGAAATCTGAATCTGAAATCTGAATCTGAAATCTGAATCTGAAATCTGAATCTGAAATCTGAATCTGAAATCTGAATCTGAAATCTGAATCTGAAATCTGAATCTGAAATCTGAATCTGAAATCTGAATCTGAAATCTGAATCTGAAATCTGAATCTGAAATCTGAATCTGAAATCTGAATCTGAAATCTGAATCTGAAATCTGAATCTGAAATCTGAATCTGAAATCTGAATCTGAAATCTGAATCTGAAATCTGAATCTGAAATCTGAATCTGAAATCTGAATCTGAAATCTGAATCTGAAATCTGAATCTGAAATCTGAATCTGAAATCTGAATCTGAAATCTGAATCTGAAATCTGAATCTGAAATCTGAATCTGAAATCTGAATCTGAAATCTGAATCTGAAATCTGAATCTGAAATCTGAATCTGAAATCTGAATCTGAAATCTGAATCTGAAATCTGAATCTGAAATCTGAATCTGAAATCTGAATCTGAAATCTGAATCTGAAATCTGAATCTGAAATCTGAATCTGAAATCTGAATCTGAAATCTGAATCTGAAATCTGAATCTGAAATCTGAATCTGAAATCTGAATCTGAAATCTGAATCTGAAATCTGAATCTGAAATCTGAATCTGAAATCTGAATCTGAAATCTGAATCTGAAATCTGAATCTGAAATCTGAATCTGAAATCTGAATCTGAAATCTGAATCTGAAATCTGAATCTGAAATCTGAATCTGAAATCTGAATCTGAAATCTGAATCTGAAATCTGAATCTGAAATCTGAATCTGAAATCTGAATCTGAAATCTGAATCTGAAATCTGAATCTGAAATCTGAATCTGAAATCTGAATCTGAAATCTGAATCTGAAATCTGAATCTGAAATCTGAATCTGAAATCTGAATCTGAAATCTGAATCTGAAATCTGAATCTGAAATCTGAATCTGAAATCTGAATCTGAAATCTGAATCTGAAATCTGAATCTGAAATCTGAATCTGAAATCTGAATCTGAAATCTGAATCTGAAATCTGAATCTGAAATCTGAATCTGAAATCTGAATCTGAAATCTGAATCTGAAATCTGAATCTGAAATCTGAATCTGAAATCTGAATCTGAAATCTGAATCTGAAATCTGAATCTGAAATCTGAATCTGAAATCTGAATCTGAAATCTGAATCTGAAATCTGAATCTGAAATCTGAATCTGAAATCTGAATCTGAAATCTGAATCTGAAATCTGAATCTGAAATCTGAATCTGAAATCTGAATCTGAAATCTGAATCTGAAATCTGAATCTGAAATCTGAATCTGAAATCTGAATCTGAAATCTGAATCTGAAATCTGAATCTGAAATCTGAATCTGAAATCTGAATCTGAAATCTGAATCTGAAATCTGAATCTGAAATCTGAATCTGAAATCTGAATCTGAAATCTGAATCTGAAATCTGAATCTGAAATCTGAATCTGAAATCTGAATCTGAAATCTGAATCTGAAATCTGAATCTGAAATCTGAATCTGAAATCTGAATCTGAAATCTGAATCTGAAATCTGAATCTGAAATCTGAATCTGAAATCTGAATCTGAAATCTGAATCTGAAATCTGAATCTGAAATCTGAATCTGAAATCTGAATCTGAAATCTGAATCTGAAATCTGAATCTGAAATCTGAATCTGAAATCTGAATCTGAAATCTGAATCTGAAATCTGAATCTGAAATCTGAATCTGAAATCTGAATCTGAAATCTGAATCTGAAATCTGAATCTGAAATCTGAATCTGAAATCTGAATCTGAAATCTGAATCTGAAATCTGAATCTGAAATCTGAATCTGAAATCTGAATCTGAAATCTGAATCTGAAATCTGAATCTGAAATCTGAATCTGAAATCTGAATCTGAAATCTGAATCTGAAATCTGAATCTGAAATCTGAATCTGAAATCTGAATCTGAAATCTGAATCTGAAATCTGAATCTGAAATCTGAATCTGAAATCTGAATCTGAAATCTGAATCTGAAATCTGAATCTGAAATCTGAATCTGAAATCTGAATCTGAAATCTGAATCTGAAATCTGAATCTGAAATCTGAATCTGAAATCTGAATCTGAAATCTGAATCTGAAATCTGAATCTGAAATCTGAATCTGAAATCTGAATCTGAAATCTGAATCTGAAATCTGAATCTGAAATCTGAATCTGAAATCTGAATCTGAAATCTGAATCTGAAATCTGAATCTGAAATCTGAATCTGAAATCTGAATCTGAAATCTGAATCTGAAATCTGAATCTGAAATCTGAATCTGAAATCTGAATCTGAAATCTGAATCTGAAATCTGAATCTGAAATCTGAATCTGAAATCTGAATCTGAAATCTGAATCTGAAATCTGAATCTGAAATCTGAATCTGAAATCTGAATCTGAAATCTGAAATCTGAAATCTGAAATCTGAAATCTGAATCTGAAATCTGAATCTGAAATCTGAATCTGAAATCTGAATCTGAAATCTGAATCTGAAATCTGAATCTGAAATCTGAATCTGAAATCTGAATCTGAAATCTGAATCTGAAATCTGAATCTGAAATCTGAATCTGAAATCTGAATCTGAAATCTGAATCTGAAATCTGAATCTGAAATCTGAAATCTGAATCTGAAATCTGAATCTGAAATCTGAATCTGAAATCTGAATCTGAAATCTGAATCTGAAATCTGAATCTGAAATCTGAATCTGAAATCTGAATCTGAAATCTGAATCTGAAATCTGAATCTGAAATCTGAATCTGAAATCTGAATCTGAAATCTGAATCTGAAATCTGAATCTGAAATCTGAATCTGAAATCTGAATCTGAAATCTGAATCTGAAATCTGAATCTGAAATCTGAATCTGAAATCTGAATCTGAAATCTGAATCTGAAATCTGAATCTGAAATCTGAATCTGAAATCTGAATCTGAAATCTGAATCTGAAATCTGAATCTGAAATCTGAATCTGAAAT